>NW_028234405.1:34893070-34898070 GCF_977035675.1 Penaeus japonicus
TGGGTGTGTGTATGTGTATGTGTGTGTGTGTGTGTGTGAGTGTGCGTGTGCGCGCGCGCGCGCGCGTGTGTGTGTGTGTGTGTGTGTTTTAAACCTAAACTGATATACAAAAAGTAGATATGTATGTATAATGTAAATGCCACGTCGATACTATACAGCCCATACTGTATTCACATGATAAGACAATTCAGGTGAATAGGTGTACAGTTACCACATCTTCCTGTTATAGTGTTTTGTAAAAATGGTCCTGCACGGTTGTCATTTTGGTTTGACTGACATTCATATGACAAGGAAAGTGTGTGAAAAATTGAAAAATGAAGGATTAAAGCTAAAGAAACTATCGATTGAAACTATTATCATGGCTTGGTTTAATTTAGAAAAAAGTATTCATAAACGAATATATATGTATTTGTGTATATGTGCATATATATATATATATGTATATATATATATATATATATATATACATATATATATATATATATATATATATATATATATATATATATACATACTGTATATATTAATATTTGTGTGTGTATTAAGTGTCATAAATTGTGATTTATTACAAACTGATTATTGGGTGTTTAACACTGTGTTCTGAATTAGAGGATAAAGCCATATGATTCTAGATATATGAATGTATATACATATATGTATAGATAGAGAGATATAGATACAGATTTGTATATATGTGTATATGCATATTTACATATATATATATATATATATATATATATATATATATATATATATATATATATATATACATGATCGTCACCATTCAGGAATGCAAGTCAGACCTGTGAATACAAGTAAACAGAATGATACGTGGAAATCTTGAAATGCGTGGTCTTTCTAGAAAAAAAAACAAAGATTTCTAAGGAAATAAGAAGCTCAGTGCTACATTTAGAAAGTAAATAAAGTGTAGAGAAATATTCTTTGCAAGTAGGAAAGAACATGGATGAACCTACAAGAAGCATTACTAAGGTCAGTACAACAGAAATGATGTATGCCTTACGTTCACCATGTATTTCGTAATATGTGATTGAATTGTGTTATACTCCTTTTCCTTTAAAGTAGACTGCAAATAGAATAATTCTGGTCATCTGATATTGGCTCTGTGATTGTTCTATGATTTATTTCCCATGTCTAAACCCTTTCCCATTTCATGTGGTTGGGTAGTTTCTTGCATATGATATTTTTATGCCATTTTTTCTCCCTTTCTTTTACAAGTAGCAGAGAACAGCCTTTAAGTAGGTGGATGTAAATCAACCAATTTCGGCAGTGTCGCTCTTCTCTGGTTATTTTCCCATGTCCAAAATCATATGCCTGCCTAATGAAAAACAAATTCTGTTACAAAACAAAAGTTGGCTAAAAGTAAATCTATGAATCCTGAATTAGGCTATATATCTATTCAGTCTCATGTTTTGTTTGAGGGATTGATGTTTTGGTCCTAAGATATTGAGAATTGAGTTAGTTATATTCTGAATTTGATTTGGGTGTCTGACTCTATGTACTAATGGTATTATCTTGCCTCTGTGTCTCGTAACTAAATGGTGTCAAATCGCTATATTTTTGTTACTACCATTAGGATTAGGGAGCTATATTGTAAGGTCAAGATTATCATAATTGGTGTTATAATTCAATTAGCATCAATAAAAGAATATGTGCATTATGGCAGAAGTATCAGGCTGGGTATCTGGTGGAGGATATGATTCAGATTTTATCCTTGAAAGTTCCCATAGCCATTTAAATTACATTTAAAGGGTTATTGTCCCCAAAATATATATTCTCATAAAAATGATAATAGGTATGCATTATCACAAGCCTGAATGCATTTTTACCCTTACTGTATATTCTTGACAGCCATGTGTATTTACCTGAAGTTCATAATCATCTCAATATATTCAGATTTTGCATCAAAAATTATGTCTGTGTTATCGGAATTCTAACGATCGATACTAATATTAATTATACACAATTTCAATGGAATGTTTTGTTAAGTATAGTTACCCCCTTAAAACATTCAAAATAACGTTTTCTATAAATATTGCACAGAGAAAATGGTCCAAAGTTTGATGCATAGGGTAACTTTAATAATCTTTACGTTATTAACATTCTTTGATTTTTCCTTCGATTTAATATAACTTTTAAAATACTTGAGACTGTATGTCCCTACATGTGCGAACCAAACAAAGAATATGCATATGTGCTTCTATCTTTCAGTCTTTCTATTAGTCAGTGTTTCGAATCTGTGTAAGTCTGTATGGGTAGTATGTAAAAATATAGACTAAAATAATCATATATCTTAAAATGGATGTAATTTTGTTAGTGTTTTATAGTTTACGATCTGTAAATATGTATTGCGGATGCAGTAGTATAAATATGTTGTATGTCAGTAATGTCTGTGTATACATACACGCACTCACACACACGCTCACACATACCCACACGCTCCCGCACACGCACACGCACACGCACACGTACACGCACATGCACACGCACACGCACACGCACACGCACACGCACACGCACACGCACACGCACACGCACACGCACACGCACACGCACACTCACACTCACACGCACACACACACACACACACACACACAAACACACACGTATATATATATATATATATATATATATATATATATATATATATATATTATATATATATATGTGTGTGTGTGTGTGTGTGTGTGTGTGTGTGTGTGTGTGTGTGTGTGCGTGCGTACATGTATACTGTATGATACATAATCATATGCGTATGAATGTGCGTATGAGCGTGTTATATGTATATATGCATTGCGAGTTACATGTATGTTTTATGTATAGATATATGGATTGCGCAAGAATGTATGTATGAACACGTATGAGGGAGAGAGAAAAAAAGAGAATGAGAGAGAGAGGGGGTAGTGAGAAAGGGAATGATAGAATGACAGTTATTGAATAAATGTAATTTATACTAACTTCAATAGTTGTATATATTAAAGCTATGAATATATATATATATATATATATATATATATATATATATATATATATATATATATATATAGATGCATGTATGAATATATGTATATATATATATATATATATATATATATATATATATACATATGCATATGTATACATATGTTATATATATACACATAGACACACACACACACACACACACACACACACTTATATATATATATATATATATATATATATATATATATATATATATATATATTTATAGATAGATAGATAGATAGATAGATAGATAGATAGATAGATAGATAGATAGATTGATAGATAGCTAGCTAAATAGATAGATATAAATACACATA
Organism: Penaeus japonicus; assembly: GCF_977035675.1. NCBI lineage: Eukaryota > Metazoa > Arthropoda > Malacostraca > Decapoda > Penaeidae > Penaeus > Penaeus japonicus. The sequence goes on from NW_028234405.1 coordinate 34,896,412, forward strand.
TATATGTATGTATGTATCATTTATTCTATCTGTTTATACACGTATATTCGATAATCATGCACAAGCACAGAAACAAATATATCCAATCACAAAGACGCGCACATACACATACTGACAACACATACAACCGCATAAGAAGACCCACATACCCTAAAGAGATATCCACACACGCACAAGGAAGCATTTAGTTATATTACTGTTACCACAATTATCACTACCTCAGAGGTAACTTCCGTTTCTTATTGATTGTTTGATATTGGTTTCTTAGCAAGAATACGTTAACACTAATCAACGGATTGTGTTGGAAATTTATGCATGATTTGGCAACAGTCACCGAACTAATTTATTGCATTATGCGAGTCATCTGGCGTGAAGCTAACTGATATTTTCGAATTTGTCACCAAGGCAATTAAAGAAAATGGGTCTGTCGGGAAAATAGTTTTCTTTGTAAGGTTTCGTGGTACACTTATGTATCTTAAGCAGAGTTCTGCACTTTTCTCCTGGATATTATAATGATGATTAATGATAATGTTAAATATGAAATAGGTCATTTAAGTTCAAATTCTGAGTACTTCAAGGGGAACTACTATAAATTATTGAGCGTTTTGCTTGTGTCCGTGTATCTATTTCCACTGCTATTGCTAGTGTTTTTTATATTTTTATCACTACTATTTCAATCAGAATTACTTTTATTATATATGCTATTGTCATTATTATGATCATGATTATTGTGGATATTGTTGTTGTTGTTTATCTGCATCTTTATGTTCTTCTTATTGTTGTTGTTACTATGATTATCATCCTTATCATTATTATTGTTCATATTATTATCATTATTATCGTCACTTTCATCATAATTATTATTATTGTTATTATCATCATTATTATCGCTTTTATCAATGATATTTCCATCATCATCATTATCATTATTGATAGTATCATTGTTGTTATTAAGATAGTGCAGTCAGCTGCAACTGTGTAGACGGTTGGACAGATTTCAACTGGCAGAATGGGTTGGTTGAAGCCGGTTGTTTAGTAGACTGTAAGTGACAATTTGGTTTATTGAAAGTGACATATTGGAGGATTGAAAGTAACAGCTTGGTAACTTAAAGGTGACAGATTGGTCGAAAGTGACAGATTAGAAAATGAAAATGATAATTTGATTAATTGAAAATGGGAGATTGTAAGATTGAAAGTGACGCCTGGTAGATTCAAATAGACAACTCATTTGATTGAAAGCGACAGATTGCGATATTGAAAGTGACAGTTTAATCAGTCGAGAGTAATAAACTGGAAGCTTGAAAGTGATAGATTGTAAGATTGAAAGTGACAGATTGGAAGACTTATAGTTACAGATTGGTTTATTGAAAGTGGCAGATTGGAAGACTTATAGTTACAGATTGGTTGACTGAAAGTGATAGATTGGAAGATTGAAAGTGACAGATTGGAGGACTTACAGTTACAGATTGGTTGATTGAAAGTGATGGATTGGTTGCTTGAAAGTGACAGATTGGAATACTTATAGTTACAGATTGGTTGACTGAAAGTGACAGATTGGAGGACTTACAGTTACAGATTGGTTGATTGAAAGTGATGGATTGGTTGCTTGAAAGTGACAGATTGGAGGACTTACAGTTACAGATTGGTTGCTTGAAAGTG
>NW_028234405.1:34915570-34918070 GCF_977035675.1 Penaeus japonicus
AAGCAGGGCATTCTAAACTTACGGTCGGGACATGGAGGGAGACGGAAATGGGTGCATGGCCAGAGGGCAGCGAAAGGTCTTGGTAAACGGTGAAGCTTGATAGGTATTCCTTATTGAGGAAAATACAAACGAATCCAAATCAGATATCCACACCCTTTCTTGTCGGTATGTTAGCATACTCGTGTGGTGATCACTGGCCGCCTTTAGATTATTCAGAACAAGCAGATGTTAATCTACACAAACTCAACAATGCGTTTGCGTTATCATTCGGTATGCACATAGGATCAATAATACAAACAAGAAAACTGACTTATTCCCAGTCTAGGTAGCAACTCATACTCTAGACTGCCAAAACGAGCGTTCATGTCATTCATTACATCACAACCGTTACTAAGATCATTCGCCTTCATCTTTTCCTGCACCTGGTCTCATAAAGGTTAATGAAAATAAGGAGAGTCGGGAGGTGGAATGCAACTGAAACCAAAGAGAACACAAGATCCGCGAAAGTCGTCGCAAATCCACTCCAGCGCAATCTGCGGCCACAGCAGTTACGCCTCCGACAGCATCTCGGGCCAAGAAGCCATCCTAAGTGCGACTTTGAAGAAACGTCATTGCACTGGCCAGGGACTGGGAAGGAAAATGCTTCCGTCGATCACCACCCAATGATATAACACAGTCACGCGTAATATCTTTGCAAGCATGGAATGCCCGACGCCCTCCTCCTCGAATATTATCTAAAGGAATAAACGGGTTAATTTTGGACCTGCTAAAACAACAGTGCTGGTGAAAACGGCTCATGATTGGCAGGAGAACTGACGCTGAATCTTAAATATTACGTAAATAAAATTTGCTAGTTTGTCGACCGCTAAACCTTACTCTAAGGAACTACTGTTTGTGTTTCTTGAGATGTCTGATTAGTTCTCAGCTATTTTAGAAGAGGATAAAGGTGAAATGGATCAGCCCCTGAAGTCTGATTAAATTTGAAATCACAATTACTACACTGTCGCTTTGACCTCCACACGTGTCGATGTTTTGGCAAACGCTATCTATCCTTCATCTCTGCATAGACCTGCGAAATAGCGCCTTTCACAAACTTCATTTCGGTTCAGATTTACATTTATCATATTTTTATTGTTTTCCGGGGAATCCATGAAGAGTGAAATTATTTCATAACGTAATTCATGAGTGTTTTGGGTTCCTGCTAGAGGATTATGCGAGGTGAGTAGTCGCAGAAGTTGCGCCAGCCCTGACGTCGCAAGCTGTTTCTTGGATTGGTCGCAGTTTCGTTTCATTTGCGACCAAAACGCGAGTCGCGAGGTTTCGGAACGTTTCCTGGATTCGACCTCGGGTATGCACGTTAACTTGAGCCATACTTGGTCCGTGATCCTCACATCTACCTCCGTGACGTTTGGCCGCAAGTACTCTTTCAGTAATACACACGTACCGCCTCGATGGGGACACGCATTAGTCTAGCTTACTAACGAAATATATCCAGGAACTGACACGGCACAGGGTCTTGGTTTCGTTGTTAAAAACATGGGAATTCCACGTATCTATCACGACTCCGTCTCGGTATAATTTCCTCTCTTTAGTGTCAAGCGAATGTCCTCTGGCCGGTCCCTCTCCCTCTGATCGGCCGCGTGCAACTATCTCTCTCTCTCTCTCTCTCTCTCTCTCTCTCTCTCTCTCTCTCTCTCTCTCTCTCTATATATATATATTATATATAATATATATATAATATTTGTATATGTATATATCTATATATATATATATATATATATATATATATATATATATATGCACACACACACACATATATATACTTACATACATACATACATACATACATATATATATATATATATATATATATATATATATATATATATATATATATGTGTGTGTGTGTGTGTGTGTGTGTCGCAAAGGTGGGTTGTGCTATCTCCTGTGATTTTAAGGCAAACGGTACCGTCATTCTGACCATCGCCCCTACAGATACTGCCGGTAGAAGAGCATCCGTTTTCCTAGCAAACAACATCCCTGAGGATATGATAATGTAAATTGATAACTTGTGATACAGTTATCAAATATCGAATTTTAGGGCATTTAATGTATTGTTGCCTCTGTAATGTAGTGTAGATTGTCCTAGTGACAAAATAGACCAACATTGATACCATAGGTGTACTTATCACATATAACTGATTTTCACTTAGGTATTCTCAATAAATCCATATTATCTATACAAACAGTTTTTGTAGTATAACAGTTCTGGGACTGACATTGTAGTATATACTCCCTCTTCTCTGATCGTGTGGACTAATCTCTCAGTAAACAACATACGTTTGACAGGACAAGATTTTATTATGCATGTGACATAAATGCCGAAAATTACGCTTTCACCGGTTCCTCTACACTACTTCTGAACTATTCAGGTTACTTAATCAGGGGCGTGGCATTTCGAGGTGGACATTAAAAAGACGTTAACAGTGCCAGGGAACAT
>NW_028234405.1:34938070-34940570 GCF_977035675.1 Penaeus japonicus
AATTCTATGGTTTCTTAATTTGTTATGAAGAATTTTGTGATGGACGCTGTCAAAAGCTTTAGAAAGATCGCACAAAGTGAGTAAATTTACCTTATTGTTGTCCATGTTATTATAAATTTGGTCAGTAATCTGTAGCAACGCTGTTTCAGTGGATAACCTATTTCTAAAGCCATGTTGAGTTTTAGATAATAAGTTATTGGTCTCCAGGAAATTCATCAATTGAATTGCCACTGCTTTTTCAAGTACCTTAGATAATACTGGAAGTATTGTGATAGGGCGGTAATTATTCATGTCGTCTATATCCCCAGACTTGAAAATTGGAAAACACCAGTTACCAGTGAGGTGTTAATGATGATCATTATATAAAATGCGATTACCGGTAGACTATCCTTAATAAAGCGCAAAGCAATACCGTCTGCTCCCACCGCATTTGTTTCGCGAAGTTGTTTTATTATTAGGATGATAGTGTCTACGTCTACTGGTTGCGGTCTGAAATCATCAGTTATGAGCCTTGCCTGATCTGTGTTTTGATGTAATGTGGTGCCAATTGTTTGTTCATAAGTAAGTTTTCCAATTTGTGCAAAGAAGTTATTGAAATGGTCGGTGTTATGTGTAGAATTTGTGTAATTATCTGTGTATTGTTTGTTAGGCACTAATGTTTTAACAAATTTCCAAGTTTTATTAGAGTTGTTTTTATTTTCTGCGAATTTATTTCTGAAATAATTAGTCTTTGCCAATTGAATTGTGACTTAACATTTTTCTTTTTTGCTTTATAAATTGCCTGAAGGGCGGGCTCAAGTCTGTTTCTTTTGAGCGCTTGTTGGGAATTATTTCTTTCGGCAATAGCTCTCTTGATGTCGTCATTTATCCATGGAGCAGGGGGACGTCTGACGATTCTTGTCACATAGGGAGCAGAGGCATCTATGCTGCTTTTTATCACTTCCGTAAGGATGGTTACCTGGGTATCTACATTGTCTGTTGATAAAATATCTAATAGAGTTGGTTCTTTAGATATGATTAGCTCGCATAATGACTGAGGGTCATAGTGATTGAAGTCACGAAAAGTTTTTGTAACCGGTGGTCGCTTTGGTTTCTTTATATTCAACGTCATCGTAATAATTCATGATCAGCAACATGACATGGAATGACGTCTGTATGGAGTATGGTATCTAATCTATTCGTTATTATTACATCTAATAAAGACGAGTTGTTTTCTGTGATCCTTGTAGGTTTATTGATCACTTGTTCTAGTTTATTTTTCTTGATTAACTTTGCTAACTTAGCATTTGGTTAACTTAAATCATCATTTAAGTCACCTAGGATAAAAAGTGATTTCTATTTTAAGGACATTTCTCTAAAAAAAACTTTTCAAGACATTCAAAAGATTCAGATTTTGCATATGGATGCCTATAGACGGCGCCAATAATGAAGGAAGGAAGCATGCTGCTCTGTACGGCAGTATTATTAACTGTTGTCGTTGATATCATATTTGACTTAAGGGTATCCCTTACAAATATGCATACTCCACCTCCTCGCCCTGCATCACATCGATAAACTTGATAATTTGGAATGTTGATAAAGTTACTTATCATTTCCTGGTGGAGCCATGTTTCACTAACACAGAGTATGTCTACATTTCTTTCCTTTACTAACAATACAATTTCTTCAAGGTGACCGAGGAGAGATTGTGCATTGATATGTTCTATTTTTAAGATGTTCTGTGACCTAATCACTGGCCGCGCTGACGGTTTTGCGCGGTCAAACATTCTGCTCGGTTTTGTACTTGTTTCTGTTTAAGAAAACCTTTACGTTATCAGGGAACACATCGGATTCTATAAAAAGTTCTGAATTTATCTCTTTGCCTCTTATAGTAACAGTGAAGCTTGAATAATATTCATGTGTCATCTTAGTTTTGAAGGCTTTGACATTTGATATGCTGTCAAAATTACTAACGAGGAAGTCTTCAATATCTTCTTCGTTTGTATCCGGATGACAGCTAGTGATATATGAATATACTACCTTGGGACGGTCGGCACCTTGTAGGGGTTTTGCTGTATTGCGTTCCTCCCTTGTTTTTCTTTTTTGTTTTCTCGAGGTAACGGTGACGAAACCTTCCTCGTCTTGCTGATGGGTTTGATGTGTCTCCGCTCGTTCTACGTAGTTATTGATGACAAGCGGTGGTGATTGTGTAGTAGGAGAGGTGGTAGAGGGGGCAGGGACTCCAGGCACGTGGTGATGTGTTGCCTCTTCCCATTTGCGGTTGGGTGGAAGAGGTTTTTGATTATTCTTCCTTTTACTGTTTCTAACGTAGCTTCTTCTTGGTGTTACTTGTGTAGAAGCTTCGTTCCTCACACTAGTTGTTGATGTCTCGGCGTTCCTCGGCAAACGCTTGCGTGGCGCCGGGCGGGGGGCGGCTGACCTGTCAGCAAGGTCGCGAGTCTGCTTGCTCGGTGTGGGTACGGATGGAGGGGACGGGGTGTCAGGGGAGGGTGGAGGTGGT
>NW_028234405.1:34955570-34998070 GCF_977035675.1 Penaeus japonicus
TGAACTTCTGCCGCACTCTCCGGTTGTAGTCCTCGGCCCATATCGACTGTGCGCGACGGGCCGTTTCCACTGCAACCGCTCGAGCCTCCTTGAGCCTTTCGCGGAACCGTTGAGCGGATCCTTCATCAACCTCCTGCCGGTTCGTCAGCCCTACAGGGAAATAACCATCCTTCCCTATCATGAGGTACAACGGCGGCTGTCCGGTACTCCTGTGTACCGCCGTGTTCAGGGCGAGACGTACGTACGGAAGGAGCTCATCCCATTCGTCCGGGTGTTCTCCTACCAGGGTAGCCAGGGCATCCTTTATAACCCTGTTACTCCTTTCTACCATACCATTAGCCTGTGGATGGAAAGCTGTAGTATATCCCAACTTTATCTTCAGCATTTCACATACCTGGGAAAAGAGACGGTTTTTAAACTCGCCCCCGGAATCCGTTACTAGAATATTAGGAGGTCCAAAAAGAGTAACATATTTCTCCACAAATGCATTAGCCATTGTTTCTGCATCCTTGTTCTTTAAAGGTATCAACTGTAAATACCTGGTAAGATGTTCTACGATGACCAGAACGTAGCGGTAACCATTCAGAGATCCTTGTAAATCTAGAAGATCTGCCGACACCCTCTCCATAACCTGTGTCACCTCTGGGGCTGAACTCAATTTAGCCCTTCGCACCGCAACTCCTTTTCGCCGTTGACATTGGGGGCATGCCGCCACAAACTTCTTGACGCCCATCAACATCTGAGGAAAGTAATACTGGTCTCTCAGACGCGTGTAAGTCCTATAGACTCCAGGGTGGGCTGCTGTTGGTTCGCTATGCACCGATCTTATTGCCTCATCCCTCATGGTGCGAGGGATCACTAGCTGCTGGATCACACGGTCTGGAAGGTGACGTAAATGGTATAACAGGCCATCGCTTACCTCGAATTCTTCTAAAGGAAAGGGTGTTCTTCGTCGCGGCAGTCTTTGTTCCTGGAGGTACTGGATGATCTCAGTCCATAGGGGGTCCTTCTGTTGCTCTTCGGCAATCTTTTGGGCGTCCATGACAAGAGATGTTGCCGCTACTGCTCTGCTTAGGAGGTCAGGTACATGATGGGAAGCACCTGGTTTGTACCGAAGTTCGTACTGGTAGAAGGAGAGTTCGTGGGACCATCTAGTCATCCTGATTGACTTCGTGACCTGCTTAAATACGTATACTAAAGGCCGGTGGTCAGTATAAATCACAAATGATTTGCCATAAAGATATGCATCAAAATTCCTGACAGCTTCGACAACTGCCAGGGCCTCAATATCAATCACTGGGTATCTCCTTTCTACCTCCCTAAGCTTTCTTGAAAAATAGGCAACAGCATGAGGGACCCCTTCCCCGTCTCGCTGCATGAGACATGCGCCGATGGCTACTTGTGATGCATCGGAATGTACCTCAAAGGGACGGTTAAAGTCGGGTTTCCGGAGGACTGGTGCCGACATCAGCCGTCGCTGCAGCTCCTCAAATGCCTGCTGATGCTCTTCTTTCCACTGAAATGACCTTCCCTTCCTGGTTAAAGAGGTGAGTGGGGCGGCTATCATGGCATAATTTGGGATATGCTTTCTGAAAAATCCTGTACAGCCCAAAAACTGTCTGACTCCTTTCACATTCTGAGGGGGCCTCATGGTCTTAATGGCCTCTACCTTTGCGGGGTCTGGCTGTATCCCTTCCTGGGTTATGAGATATCCCAGGAATCTAAACTCATGAGTGGCAAAGGAGGACTTACCGACATTTAGGCAGAAGCCAGCCTTATTGAGAAGGTCTAAAGTTTCTTCCAGATGCTCGAGATGTTCATCAAACGAACGGGAGTAAACCACCACGTCATCCAGGTATGCTAGCACATGCCTCCCCAAGACTGGAGCCAATACTGTGTTGATGGCCCTCTGGAAGGTGGATGGGGCCGTGGCGAGTCCAAAAGGAAGCCTGGCAAACTGGAAAAGTCGGTGGCCATCTGAAAATGCCGTTTTAGGCCTATCCTCTGGATCTACTTCCACTGTCCAGTAAGCAGAGCGGGCATCAAGGGCAGTGAACCACTCAGTGTTATGGAGTTCATCAATGGTCTGGTCTATACGGGGCATTGGATATGCATCCCCAATCGTTACTTTGTTCAGGTTCCTAAAGTCAATACAGAACCTTACCTGCCCATCCTTTTTCCTGACCAGAACCACGGGGGACAACCAAGGAGATTTTGAAGGCTCGATGATGCCACCAGTAAGCATCTTGTCACATTCTTCCCTTATGGTGGTCCTCGCATGTTCCGGCAGACGCCACTGTCTGGTCCTCAGAGGGGTCTCACTGGAAGTCACTATCCTATGGGTAATACCTGGCACCTTTCCCAGTGGAGCTTCTTCCTTAAATAAATTGGGAAATTTGTTTAAAATGGAAAACAATTGATATCTTTGTTCAACCGTAAGATGGTTTACCTTCTCCTTCGGTATGTCGAAGCTAGCTTCTGGCTCACCCACAGTGTGCGTTTCGAAATGAACTTCAGGGAAGACGGTGTATTGGTCCTCCGTGTAGCCGAAATCTTGGGTCCCATAAAAGTCATCGAAATCGTCGATGAATTCCTCTGTAACACTGCTTAGAGAATCCCCATCATTATCCTCCCTGCTAGTGGGTACAAAGTTCTTAGGAGGCACTTCCCTTGAAGCAGAGTCTTGGTGAAAAGTCTGTTCTACCGGCTCAACTCTTGCGATAATCATACCCCCCTTAAGTGTCACTGGCTTTGGTCCATCGTTCACTACCCACACGTTAACCATGTTCGTTTTTACAGTCACCACGGTCCTAGGCACTAATACACGGTCAGTAATTCCACAGATACATACCTCCGGATGCCTGGTTCCATTCTGTACATGTCCATGTATAAAAACACCACTATGGGGAGGGCACTGCACTGTCTTCTGAACCACAACACTGTTTGCTACCTCACCCATGTTGCACGTCCGTCCACCTGAACCAGGTTTTTCTCTTCCGGGGATGGCCTTATTAATCACCTGCACCTCCCTTGAGGCGGCATCGGAGTATGTGAGCGGCACCTTCACGCCATTAAACACCATATATTTTCTAAGGGGTGAGTTATAAGAAATTAAACGGAAGTTGAATCTTCGGAGGAAGTCTATGCCCAGTAAAATATCACCTGGGAAAGATATTTCATCCACTATACATACTTTATGGAAGCAGAAGACATGAGGAGCGATTTCAATCCTTACCGTCGCTTCCGCTTCAGGCTGAAACGGTCGTCCCGAAGCACCTCGCAGGGTTTTCGATGAAGAAAAGGGTCGGTGTATTTTAAACCTTTCCATGGCATCTCGGGAAAGTATAGTCACTTCTGATCCAGTATCCACAAATCCTTCAGCCGTTTGACCATTAACCTGTAAGTGTACTATGGGCCTCCCATGTTTTACTTGGCTACTCACGGGCATTACTGGTTCCTTGGGGTCCTCCGCCTGGGGTCGGAACCTCTTCGTCCCGGCGGGCCGCGAGAAAGGGACACCTGTTTGCAAAGTGTCCTTCCTTGTTACACAGGAAACACCTCGTCAGTTGACGACTTCGACAGTCGGCTGTATCATGGGAATCAGATTTGTGGTAAGAACAATACCTTTCAACAGGAGCTACTTGCCTTGGACGAAAACTTCTCCTTGGGTATTCAGGTTCACCTGTTGTCTCTGGGGTACTCACATTACCTTCACTTTCACCTTTTACACCAACTCGAAGGTTCCAAATCCTCTGAGAAGCATCGACAATCTCCGACAACGAGCCGTCCTCTTTTAGGACTAAAGCTTCCCTCAACCAAAATGGCAAACCTCTTAAAAATACCCTCCTGATCAATTCGTCAGGATCCCCTATGGCTCCAGGATAATCATAAAAACCTTGGTATACATTACCCTCTAAAAGAACATAAAAATCAAGAGGAGCTTGATCAGACTTCAACTTATATCCTTCAAGTATGGTAAAGAAATCTGTGGCAGAACATGTCCCCCTGAATTTAACCCTTACTTTTACTTTAAACTCTTCCCAACTTGAAATTCTATCAAACAGGGGTCCATTTATTATCAAGTCTGCCGTCCCTCTACAGGAAGCCTTCGCCGCGCGAATATAGGCCGAATCAGTGGGAGGTCTAGTCAAATTCTCAATGCTGCGGATCCAACTCTCTACCTCCTGATTCCTTTTAATTGGTTGAGCAGCAGAGGTCTCAGCTTTAAAAATTATTACCGCTTCTTTCTGTACAACATACTCAACAAAGTCACGGGAAGAAACTTCACTAGTGCTTGGTGTTGCCCTGTTCTGTTCTAATTTTGATTCCAGTTCAGAGTTCCTTACCTGCAAATCATTAACCAGAGTTGTCAGACTATTAATTTGAGTCTGCAACTCGTCAAACAATGAAATGTCCATGTTTTCTCTGGGCAAAAGGGTCAACTCACCACTCGTGTTTGAATCGTCTCGTGAAGATTCTCCCGATGGACCTGCCTCTGGCTCACCAACTAACCCTCTCCGCAGCTTTCGTTTACCCATTACTTTAAATCCCTGAGATAAACTTTAACCCACACAAAAGAAATACCCGAAATTAATGCTTGCCTGAAACATTCAGATCCCACCGCTGATCACCAAAAATAAATAAGAGCTGTAGTGATTCCCCGAGACATTCCCTTGCCCCCCCAAAGTAAAATCCCGATTGAATCCATGGTAACGTGAATCCTTGTCCTGTGTAGGGGTAGGCTGCCACCAGCTGATAAGGGATCAGCACCCGTGTATGTGCGAGACAGTCGAAGACGTGTAAAATGTATGTTATGTATGTGTATGAGTGTATGTCAGTTTGTATGTGGAAAGAAAGAGTTCCTACACAGGACATTGCCGAGCAGGCGTGGCTAGAGTCAGGCAAACATTCTTATTTCAGTGTTTTACAAAAAAAAAAGGACTTGAAAAATATAAAATAGTTCCGATCAAAGTTTATTATTATCATTTATATTCATTTCCACAAAGAACAAAAGGTCTCTCCTCCTTCCATACTCAAAATCTGTCTTTGGCCTGGCCATGAATTTGCCTATGGCCGCAACCCTTTTAAAACAACAATAAAATTGGCAATAAAATTCAGAAAAAAAAGCAACAAGTGCCAAAAGGGCACAAGTTGTGAGCAGTGTCGTTGCCGAGCTAGTGGCTCATGTACAAGAGGGCATCTGCTCCCGATCCAGCGCCTCGCAGGGGTATTTATGGGCCCCCTTCCTTGCTTGCTTGCTTGCTTGCTTGTTGGATTTATTGGCTATCAACCAGCGGCACAAGCCAAGGTTATTAAGCCAATGATTCCATTTTATTTTATCAATCTATATAAGGTCATAAAGTTTTGTCTCCTTTAAAAAAGTGATTACTTTACTTATTATTTTTTCATTATCGGATAGTAAATTTGTTATGTTAAATTCTATATTTTTGATTCTGAAATAATTAATTATGTTTTGCCTTTTATTGCTGTATTGTTGACATGTTATAAAAATATGTTTAATTGACTTGATGTTATTGCAATATGGGCATTGAGGAGGGAAACTTTTTTCTATGTAGGGAGTGAGGTGTGTGTAGCGTGTGGCATTGACCCTTAATCGGGCCAACACCACCTCCTCCCTTCTAATTTTTCTGTGGGCTGTGTCCCACATTGTAATTTCTTCTTTGGTTTTATTGTAGATTGTGAGGTCGGTCCACTCACTCTGCCACAGGAGATGGATTTTTGCTTTTATAAAAGAGACAAAACACCTGAGATCTGTGCGGACAATGCCAGGCTCCATATCATCAGTCGACCCGGCTAGTTTGTCAGCCTGTTCATTGCCATGGATACCCGAATGTCCAGGTACCCATATCAGCTTGATTGATTTATTGGCACTATGTAATTTACGAATGATATTACCCTGTATTTCATTATTAGTGGTTTCTAGGGATTTAATTGCTTTAAGTGAACTTAACGAGTCTGAAAAAATGACTATTCTATCGTGGGTCGTCGATAGGGCAAAATCTAAAGCTTTATCAATTGCAAAAAGTTCAGCAAGAAAGATCGATGTATGATTCGGCAATCGAAATCTCAACTGACATTCAGTCGACCATACACCCGCACCCACACACTCGTCTGTCTTGGACCCGTCGGTATATAAATGAAAAAAGGAAAGATGTTTAATTAGGATCTCTCTGAACCTCTGGCGTACCTCCACCTCCGACACCGTGGCTTTGGCTGTTGGTAGCCAGTCTAAAACGGTGGTGAAATTGGGGGTCTCCCACGGTGCTATATTTGACTGAACCAGGGTATCGATGGTAGAGAGATCTATACCGACTTTATCTGTGAGGTCATGGAGTCTATTGCCCAGCGGCTTCCCGCCGCGTTGCTGGGGCCCTACCTGCCGGCGCAAAACATCCCTATTTGGATGCTGGGGCTGCCTGGCTACCTTGGCGGCATAAGTCAGCTCGAGCTGGCCGCGTCTAAGACGGAGGGGAGGTACTCCCGACTCTACCTCTAGGCGCTCAATGCGAGTGCACTTAAGGGCTCCAAGACAGACGCGTAAACACGCATTCTGCACGACATTCAAACCTTTCAGAGTTGAGCTCGTTGCCGAGCCATACACGATTGACCCATAATCTACTTTAGACCTAATCAGGGATTTATATAACATCAGTAAAGACTTTCTATCAGCTCCCCATTTGTGTCCAGAAATGCACTTTAATAAATTGAGTGCTTTTTGACATTTATTCTTTAACTGACCAATGTGGTCTTTCCAATTCAATCTACTATCAAAGAGTAGACCAAGAAATCTAGCTGAATTTTGAATAGGTATTGGATGGTTGTCTAGAGTTAGCCTGATGTTGGGCTTTCTCCTATGTGTAAAAACCACGCCAATACTCTTTCTAATGGAAAACTTAAAACCCCACTGGAGGCCCCAGTTATGAATCATATCCAGTGCCAATTGGATCCGATTTGCCGAGAACTCTGCATTATTGCTGGAGTGCCATAATGCACAATCATCGGCGTACAGTGAGTATTTAAGATTTCGAGGAGGAGATGGTAAAATGTCATTTATCATACATAAAAATAGGGTGGGAGACAAGACACTTCCTTGTGGGACCCCGTTTGCCTGGACAAAAATGTCCGAGAAAGTGACGTTGTCGGAAAATAATTTGACAGAAAAAGTTCTGTCAGAAATGAAATTTTGGATAAAACAAGGCAAGTTTCCACGTAATCCGAAAGCATAAAGTTTTCTGAGTAGGCCATGTCGCCATGTCATGTCGTAGGCTTTTTCTATATCTAAAAATACTGAAATCAAAAAATGCTTTTTGGCAAATGCCTCATGAATATGACTTTCCAGTTTTACTAGCTGATCGAGAGTTTGACGTCCCTTTCGGAAGCCGCACTGCTCGTCAACTAGTAAATTCCTGGTATTTAAAAAATGCAATAGCCTACTATTAACAATTCTTTCCATGACCTTGCATAAGCAGCTTGTCAACGCAATTGGGCGGTAAGAAATGGCGGATCTGGGATTTCCCCCTCCTTTCAATATGGGAATGATGTGGGCGAAGTGCCATGAATTTGGAAAAGTCTGGCTTTTCCAAATATCATTGTACACTTCTAGCAACTTAATCATGTCATCATGATTAAGATGCTTTATCATCTCATATCGAATCTCATCGGGGCCTGGGGATGTTCCTCTACAGGCTTCTAGGGCTCGGACAAGCTCATTCATTGTAAGATCTTTATTGTAATCAAAGTTATCTCCTGTGACAAAGTGAATTGGTTGCAGCTCGGCTGCTTCCTTGGTTGTCAGGAATGCAGGATTGTAGTTTTCCGAGCTGCTTGTATAAGAGAACTGCCTGGCGATTATGTTAGCTATGTCTCTAGGTGAATCGTAATTATTTCCCTCATGAATGATATTTCTGATTTTTATTGATACTTTTTTTCTATTTATTCTATTGACTGTGGACCAAACCTCTGATAACTTGGTGTTACTATTAATTGTAGAGACAAAGCTTCGCCAGGAGTCTCTTTTGGCTTGTCTGATTGTTCTACGAGCCCTAGCTCTCGCTTGTTTGTAATTGCGAAAGTTCTCGTTTGTAATGTTATTATGGAAAAGCCTGTAGGCCCTATTTCGTTCACATAGCGCCCTGCGGCAATCTGGTGTCCACCATGGAACTCTATGCTTAACGCTATCTGTCGAAGTCTTAGGGATGGTTGCCATTGCTGCATTTATAATACAATTTTGAACATTGTTTACTTTATCATCAATGGTTTCTCCAACAACTTCGAGCTTGACGCTCCTTGTGAAGGCGACCCAATCTGCTCTTTTTACGTTAAATTTGGGTGCTGAAGGCGTCCTCGTGGTGTCGCATGAATATTGAATACAAATCGGAAGGTGATCGCTTCCCAACGAGTCGTCAATGGTGTGCCACAGGCACTTGGCTGCTAGTGTTGAAGAGACCAGTGATAGATCAATAAAGCTCAAATTACCGGTATTATCGTCTATTCGCGTTGGACTACCATCATTTAGAAGAACCAGATCAGAGTCGTTGATCAACTTAACTACTTGCTCACCTCTACCATTCACCCGCAGGGAACCCCATGATGTATGACGAGCATTAAAATCACCTAAAATTAATTTATTATTTGGCAGACTGTCCTGAATAGCAAAAAGCTCATCATAGATCAGCATTTTATCAGGTGGACAATAAACTGAGCATATAGTCAGATACGTGTTATTGAATTTTACTTTGCATGCGACGTGTTCCAAAGTAGAATTAATCGTCACTTCAATGAAAGGGAGATTCTGGTGGATGTACATGGCGACTCCGCCTCCACCCCTTCCCTCTCGGTCTTTTCTACAAAAATGGTAGTTTCTTAGCGATACGACCTCGTCAGAGACTTGGTCGTTTAAATGGCTTTCTTGTAGAACGATAATATCGGGAGCATAGGACGAGGCTAATAATCTAAGGGAATTTAATTTTGATCTAAGACTTCGACAGTTCCATTGTATAATGGTATACGCGTGGATTACGTTTTATGGGGTTTGGAAGTGCCTTGTCCGGCGGTTTTTATTTTCTTTTTTTGGGAGGGAGGCGCCTCCTCCTCTCCCTCGCTTCCCGAGGGCCTCTCTCGGGAATTTTTGGAGACAGTAGCCTCCATGGCCTGCTCCCCTCCACTAGAGAGACGCCCGGCAGAAGATGATCTGCTCTTACGAGCAGAACTACCACCAGACGAAGTTCTAGTAGGGGTCGCCTGGACTAAGAGGTGTGATCCAGATTGTGATTTGGTATCATCCTCCTTATGATGCTTTTTTTGCTGGGTTGATTCAGCAATTTCCTTTATAGTTTTAGTCAATTCTTTAACTTGATTCATTAAATTTTTAACTGTTTCCTTCAATTCGGAAATTTCCTTGTCCTTAGCTGCGAGCTGCTGATTAATACTGCTTGCATTGGAAACGTTGTTGGTTACTGCTGAGGCGTAAGAAGTATTGGGTTTGCTTGTCAAACCTTCAACTTTCTTCTTGGCCTCACGGTAACTAACATCGTGTTCTCTCATGTATGCCAATGTCTCAGTCTCCGTCTTCAGGCTGCTGCATTCAGCAGAGCCTGACTGATGGGGACCTCCACAGTTAGCACACTTGAGGGTCTTTTCCTTGCATGTAGTAGTATCATGAGCTCCAGCACATTTACCGCATATAAATTTATCTGTATCTTTATCATTGCATCGTAATGAGGTGTGTCCAAATTTTTGGCATCTATTACAATGCATTGGTTTTTGGATATAGGGTCGAACTTGAACGATCTCATACCCAACTTTAACAGTACTTGGAATTTTGTTAGAAGAAAAAGTCAAGAAACACAATCCGGTTTTTACTCGCACGTCTCCATCTTTCTTAGCCAAACAATTTACGTCTACTACGCTCTGGTCTTTCATGGCCTCAAGAATTTCACTTTCTTCCATTGTCCTCAAATCCCTGTGAAAGATTACTCCCTTACAGGTATTTGGGCCAACAGGAATAGTTACTTTAACTTGCAGGTCATGAATCTGCGTCAGTTTAAGTAAATTCTTAACCTGAGATTTAAATTGTAATTTGACAAGGAGGCTTCCATCTCGCAATTTTCGGACAAAATCAAACCCGCCTTCCACTTGACCATCAAGGACCTTCTTGATGATAAAGGGGTTGACATTCTGCAAGGATTGATTTTCTTTCACGCATCGAATGTTCAAGCACCTTGCATTCTCTGGAGGGATATCAATATGTCTTCTGGGTCGGTCATTGGTCGGGGTTCCATTATTAGTCTTAGTGGTCTTAGAAAGAGTCTGAGTCGCCCCTTCTCCTTGGGGAGGAGGAAGGGTAGCCGGGGGATCAATCATTCTAGGGTGTCGGACCAGGTCCGATCCCTGGGCCAAAGCCCGTTGTCCTGAAAGGACTACCTTTCCCTTAACTATTGTATATCAACCTAATCCCAATAGCTAAGAGAGGATAATAAAAAAACAAGTCTTTCAGTTAGACGTCCTCGCCCCCCCTTAGTGGAAGCCTGGCTGCTTTCTCCAGTACCAACTAAGGGATCGGAGTTGGTGTGTAAGGCACCTTCTTACCGCCGAACCTGCCTAGTGCGAGGGACGGTAAGTCAATGCCCACCCCCCAAGCGAATACGGGAGCTCACAAGGAGACTCCCGTAGGCTCAGGAAAGTCACACCAGAAAAATAGAAAAAATTCAGGGGGAGAGAAAAGTTGCGCCCGAAGGACGCCCCAGGCTACTGGGCCTCCCTACCCAGGGGTCACAGCCCGTAAGGGCTACCCTGGAGTAGAAGAGAGCTGCGGGTCTGGGGTGGGGGCTGACTACTTCTACTTCTACTACTAGTCTCGTGTCACCTTCAAAATCAAAGCACTGAAGGTGCAGGCAAAGCACTAGAAGTGCAGAAAGTCTGAAAAAACAGTGTTTACTCTACTTTGTTTACTTTATTTCAACTCAGAAACAACAATGTCGAGCGTGACAAGAGGCCCTGATAAACAGGGTAGCTCCAGCGGCACAAGACTTATAATTTGTTGCTGCTAAGTTCTCACCGAGGTGTTGACAGGGCAAAGTTTCATTCACGAGTGCCCCCTTCCAGGGAGGGAGCATGTGGTAGGCCCTCCTTCCAAGGAGGGAGCGAGTAGTAGGCCCTCCAGGACAACGCCATCTCTTGGCGCCGCTTCCCCCTCGTGGCGACAAAGGAAAACTCGTGCATTGGTCCTGGAGGGATGGCTGGGGCGAAGCACATCACTACACAATAACTGAAGATAATACATGGAATTAATAATTTGACAAATTCAAACATTTTATTTTAATGACATAGTTGAAAAACAGTAAACATATAAATATATAAATTATTTTTGTGTTTGCATTAATTTACAGACAATTATTAATAATCTTATTCATTTAAAGGGTTTGATTGGCATTTCTTTTTGGAAAACGTTGATACAAATAACACCACCATTGCAAAGTGGAACCATTGCTTCTTTTCTTTTGACTGCAATCTATAAAAAATAGTGTTTTTGAAAACCATTACATTATATATGACCCATAAGATCATGCAATAGAATATGCTTACAAGGAAATTAATTTATATAGAAATAACTTAGCACAGAAGAAATGTTTATCATTTCTTTCTTGAAACAAAAATATCTTGTTGTTGGATCAGGTTTTGTTTACATGTTACGGGATTGATCAATGGAGCCTAAAGAATCATGTAAGGCGCTCGCTGATTGGCGGAATCAATTTACCAGAGTTACCATCAAATTACGGTGATAAAGTCGATTTACCCTTACCATCGTATGTTAATGAATCCAGCCCCAGAGGCTGGATTCACTATCATACGATTGTAATGCATTTACCAATTATGGTAAAATGGGATTCACTAAGCGAGTGTAAGTCGCCTGGTAAGAGTAAATCGACTTTACCACCCTAGTAGCGATGGTAGATCTGGTAAATTGATTTCACCAATCAACGCGTGCCTTACATGATTCTTTAGGCTCCTTTGACCAATACCGTGATATGTAAACAAAGCCCGATCCAGCAGTGAGAGTTTCATGTTTCATTGTTTCGAAAAAGATGATTTCTTGCGCAAGATTATTTCTACATAAATTCGGTTCATAGAAAACATCATATATTTTTTATTTAATTATCTTAAGGATCAAATACAATGTAATGTTTTTTTTTTTTTTTTCAAAAACACATATCTTTTACAGAATAGTAAAAAAATAAGAAACAAAGACTGCGCAATAGAGATGCTATTTGTGTCAGTATTATCCAAAAAGAAATGCTAGTCAAACTAGTTAAACGAATAAGATTATAAATAATTGTACATGGATTAATGCCATCACAAAACTAATCAAACAGCTTGTACTTTCTTCGATGTAAATATAGTATGATGAAAAAATGTCATCTATAGAAAAACAAAAAAATATCAATCGGCTTGTTTATTTATATTATAAGTGTTCTTTATAGACTTCCCTGTCTTTTTGTCAGTCTAAACCGTCTTGCTCATTAATTGTGAAGTTTGTACTTCGTCAAAGGCTTGATAGGCACGGAAGCTACTTCAATATTTATTGTCCTTTTCCCGAGTTCCGATAGGCGACAAAGCTGCTTCAATCGTTTATTGAACTTAACGTATGAACCGGCATTTTTTTTTTAATCAAACGTTTATATATATATATATATATATATATATATATATATATATATATATATATATATATATATATATATATATATATCTGATGTTTTTTTTCCAGTTCTGTCTTAGAAGGAAAATATGTTTGCTTTCATCAAACCATCAATTCCATGTATGTTTTAAATGTTATCGTAGGCCTGTGGCTGTCTGCAAATTTACCCTAGGATGCGTGAACATTATTCTCGCTTGTTTTCTGGAATTTTTTCTTTATCTATGTCATGTTCACATTAAAATGAACACTTGATATCATTCCTATCATAATAGGTGTACATGGAAACTAAAATATAGCATTAAATGTTGACTTTAGGCTGAGATAAAACATGAAATGAGAGTCGTCGCTGTAGTTACCAATGGACTTAGCAGTGCTCCACCTACTGGCAAATTTAGTTTTTCATGAACACCGGTGCGGTCTGTTTTCAATAATTATTGTAGTTAACTGTGTATTTATCAGTAAGTGCTTAAGTGAATCTGGCCCCAGGTGTTTACTGAATGAGCATCTGAAAAAAATCTCGGGTGAAAGGTTGCCATACTTTCCACACTGGTTCAGCCACGGACCCTGATAAGGCTTCCGGTCCCGCGAATGTCCTCAACACATCAATTGAAGGGATTGAGCTACGAAGCAGAAAAAAGCTAAGAATTAATAGTTTAAATGGTTAAGTTTACTTTTAAATTAAGGTCTGTCCTATGTGAGGAGAAGTATGGTTATACAGCAATGTGTATGTGTGCTTTCTGTAAAGTAAAATGCGTTACCATCAGAGGATATTACAGAATGAAGTATAGACTATCAAATAAAAAACTCTTCATTTATGGATAAACGCACAATCAAATTCATATCATGGAATATGCGTAGTATTAAGCCTAGACTTAATGACCTAGAGTTTTATATTCGTAAAAACAATGTCGATGTAATCTGCGTACAAGAACCGTTTGCAGCTGTTACTAACATGAAAATAGCGCCTAAACTCAAAGGGTATTGCTCATATGTAAATACAGCCATGACGGGTTTGTTGACTTATGTAAAGCTAACACTGCCACATGAACTAGTAAAACAGTCCGGGAACACCGACGTGCAGTTTCATCATTTAAGAATTAAGACTGCCTCTGGGTTCTTCTCATTATATAATGTGTATGCCAGGAGCTCAAAGTTTCTGACTAGTTCTCTACCCAATTTCCATAATCAAGGAACATTATGTATGGGAGATTTCAATGCTAGACACACACAATTTGGTGATCACCAGAGTAACAGCAATGGGGAGGAATTTAAACATTTCGTCAATAGAAGATCGATGACTGTATATGACACAGATAAACAGACTCATTTGGGTGGTGGCAGGTTAGATTATGTAATTGGAAAAAATCTTGTACATGGTAATGTTTGTACTTCACTGGTTCGAGAGTTAGTCAGTGACCACTTTGCAATCCTAACAGAGTATACTGTTGACAACAGCATAGCTCACAAAGCACCCAGACCTAAAATTACAATCCCACCGGGACTGGAGCATCACTTCAAGGCACGTGTTTATGACTGGTATAGTACCTATGTCGTAACCACTGTCGAAAATTACTCTCAGGACCTGATAAAAGTTGTCACTGACTACTACAATACATGGGTCTGCTCAAGAAAACTCTCAAAGAAAAAAAGTCCCTCACGCACCAAAGTGGATAAATGACCCCATCTTAAGTAGGGAGCATAAACGAGTTCAGGAACTTGCTAATTGTTATAGGGATAACATGACATCAGAAAATCTTTTACGATTCCTCAGAGCTAATAAAGAATTCAGAGAATTAAAGGCTCAAATTCGCAGTAAACATTGGGAGCAATTCCTGCAGAGTATTAACCACCAAACTTCTGCAGCTGAAGTATGGAGAAAAATCAGCAGGTTGTCAGGTAAAGCTGTCGCCACTCCGCAGTTCCACAGCCCATTAGAACAGGCCAATTTGTTACTAGATCAGTGGGCCAGAACCTCTCAGCTGAACTCACTTCCGCAGAGAATAAGAGATAAACTTAACACCACGAAAATAAATAGGAATTTTAACATTGCCATAGCCTGTTCTGCCACTGACCCCTCCGACTTTGCCGAAATAACTGAGTGGGAATTAAATAATGCACTTCGCAAGGGTAAGGCGACCGCCCCAGGCGAGGATGGCATCACTTATAGTGTACTTCGGCTCATTGCTCAGGTACCAGGTAACCCACTCTTACATCTTTACAGACTAAGCTTATCCCAAGGAATACTCCCAAGCTCCTGGACTAAAAGCCTAATCATTCCCATTCCCAAACCGAACTCTGATAAATACCGACCCGTCTCATTGACCTCATGTTTATGCAAGGTACTTGAGAGAGTTATTTTGAGCAGACTCATGTATCGCATACATGCCAAGTTAACTCCAAGACTGTATGGATTCCTCCCAGGACGTAGCACTCAGCACTGCTTTGCAGAGTACTTGACAAATTCTCAGCAAGGCATGCAAACTGTATTTCTCGATCTTAAATCTGCCTTTGATATTGCAAACAGAGACCTCATCCTTGAGCAACTGGCTAGCTTTGGTATTCAAGGTAAACTTTTAACGTGGATTCAAATGTATTTATCAAACCGATCAGCTCATGTTCTCTTCAGGGGAATCAAAAGTACATACTCTAAAATGTTTGAGCTTGGCACACCTCAGGGGGGCGTACTTAGCCCCATGCTATTTAATATTTTAATGCACAGACTATTAAGCAATATACCACTAGAGGGCAGTGATTCCATTATTTGTTATGCTGATGACATCTGCATTAAAACTTCATCCGAGGATAGAATGCAAAAAATTCTTAATGTACTGTCCACAAAAGCTACTGAGTGCGGTTTGATAATCTCAGTTGAAAAAACCAAGGCACTCAATCCTCTTACAATCCCACTGCCAAACTTTCATATAGATGACATTGAGCTAGATCTTTGCCACAAATACAAGTATCTCGGGGTGACTATTAACGACACAGAACTCATTATGAACCTAAAGAAAAGACTGTGGGAGCGGCTGAAGCCACTCAAGACTCTTGTTGGCAGAGAACATGGAGTCAATGTTAACATTGCAAGACTCTTTTACTTATCATATATACGGTCAGTCGTAGATTACCATGCCTTACACCTTGTATCATTTAAGGAATCAGAGTTAACTTGTCTAGAAATTGTACAGAACGCAGCCATGAGGATCATTCTCGGTGCTCCTAAAACAACGAGGATTGTGAACATGAGAAAGGAACTCAACTTGCCATCTATTTACGAAAGAATATCATACATCAATACTATTTTTGGTGTCAAAGCAATTAAAGAACCCTTCTATAATACAGAGTTCCAGAGGCAACTTAAATATAAGATAGTGAATTCATCTTTGCATAGCAGTGCCGAGTCGCCCTCAAATTCATGGTTGCAAACGACATACAAATCCATACACCAATTAAATATGTCCTTGAGTAGGTTCCCATATGGACGTTCTCTTCCACCATGGAAAATGTCGACATTGAACGTATTTTATACTGATGTCCCTAAAAAAGACACAGTTCCACCAGCTGTACTTAAGCAACACACCCTTGCAACCATTAATGAGCATCTTGAAACTCTGAATATTGACTATGAATGTTACACTGATGGATCCCTACAGTCTGGAAGTAGAGCAGGATGTGCTTATGTTGTATATAAAAACAATATTTTGCAGCACCAAGATTGTAGGAGGGTTCATGACTGGGCGAGCACTACGCAAACTGAGTTGGCAGGAATACTCATAGCCACAGACTTTCTGTTAACTCAAGGCTCAGGAGTAATTTTCTGCGACTCGCAGAGTGCTCTCCAGACTCTGAACACCCTTGATAAAGGTGCTGGAAATATCGTAAATGATATAAGAATAAATGTACATCGCGCCAAGGAACGGGGACATGCTATACATTTTGTGTGGATACCATCGCATGTTGGAATCGCTAAACATGATCATGCTGATCGCCTAGCGAGGGCAGGATGTGATAAGCAAATTGTGGATATAGACTTTGGCATACCTCTTGCTAGGATCTCACACATAATAAGAACCTCCAATAGGGAGGACTTGATGGAGCTAACAAACTCTCAAAGACCTGAAAGCTGTAGCATAAAACATTTTGACCAGTTCTCGCAGGAGAGATTCATTTATGGGTCATACAAGACAAGAACAAGACAATGTGATATTGTGACTGCAAGAATTAGACTTGGATACAGAATGTATTGGCAGGTCAGTTCAGAATGCAATGTAGAAAAAACTAAATGCAGACTTTGCAACGAAGAGTATAAACGAACACTTGAACATTACATTTCAGAGTGCCATATGATACAACCTTTCAGACCACCTAGCATGAGGTACGCAGAGTTATGTAATTATTTCATAACATCAACTGTACTAGAAGATATAATTATGCTATATCCGAAATTCGGTATATGATACCCTATTATAACATTTATCTAATGTCTATTCACGTTGATATACTATAGAATATAATCATGTTATTACCTTAATTTGTAATACAATGTTAGCAACAATGTCATGACGACATAAATGTATCAAAGCTTGCCCATGCCTGTGCAGTTAGCCAGGGTGGTAAATAAAGATCTAATCTAAATGGTTCAGCCTTCTCTCTTACCCTTTGCGACTTTGAGAGCTCTACCCGCACACGTCGTGCCAACCTATCCAATAGGGCCGCCAACACACAAGCGCGAATCATCACCGCACGGCGAAAATGCTAAATAATTCCGGATTTTTATTTCATGTCTCATTCGGCCAAGTAAATGGTATTTCAACAAGTGGTTTACAGCAAAATTTATTTAACAAAGTAACATTATAATGGATAGCTTATATATTTCAGTTCATTTAGTTCATAAATTAAAATGTTAAACAAAAGTAGCTTTGATAAATGGGTGATCAATAATTAACTGTTTGAATTCTTTGACTTACATTTACTCTTTAACTCTATTGGAATAATTAAAGATTATGATAGAATAAGGATGCTTATAATTTTATATCTACTGTGTATATCTCATAAGAATACCTCATGTTTAATTTAGTTACCCCACAAAATGAACGTTTTCTTTTGTGCGCGCCGCCCTACGGCAATATTTATCAAGTGTAATGTAAACAACCTCTTCTCTACACGGACTTCTCGAATACACGCTTGTACGCAGTAGCTGCGTTTCTCTGATCCCCACATCAATTATCTGTACATTGACAAGCCAAACTTCCTTAATTCACGCATGGAAGATGACATCTTCCACCACCTCAACAAACTCGTAAGAAATTGAATTTACTAAATGTCGAATATGACAAATATTTAAGTGAGAGCAAACAGTGAACTGGATGTATTAATTTATTCTTAAGGCAGACTGCTAATTAAAGGCTATTAAAGTATATAGTCATTCAGAGTAATACGTTCGAATTTGTTAACATTGTGATGGGTAGCAAGTGGTCTCCTTAGAGAAAACTTTGCAGGAAATCAAATTGGTAACTCGTATAAAACAGTAATACCTGCGTTTACTTCAATTACAGTGATGACCTTTAATTCTAGCAAATTATGAACGTCGTGCAATATCCATTTTCAACACATCTTCTGCAATGCATGTATATAGTCATCCTTATTCAATCGTCAGTAAAGTGAAAAGTCTGCCCTAATGCGAGGATAACTCGTTTTATTAGTGAAAATGTCATGAAAATATAAAGTATACCAGACCTAGGTGAATAAGCAAAATATTATTAAGAGCCTAGAATAAATCTTGCTCTAATTGATGTCCCATGGAAACCAATATATTTGCACAAATAATATCTATTTACCGACTGCTAATCTGCACAACTGCTATTTGAAAACGTAAATAGTTTTTCATGCTTGAAAATCAAGTTGAAATAGTTCGGCCAGTGTTGCCACCTCTACAGAATGTGTAAAGGTCCAACAATTTTCATTTGTCACTTGGCCATTTCTGCATTTTACTTTGGTGGTGGTAGAGCGTGCGATTATCTCTGGGGAGCTTAGAATGTTCTTACATAGTTCTATTCACGTAACATGTTATGCTTTATTACAGTTCTGAATTTTGTGCTGTATTTACTCTACATCTAATTACAAATACTTTTTTTTATGTAAATATTGCTACTATGTTTGCATTCTATTCATAATGTAAAATCAATTAGAGCATCAGTGATTTCCTTCAAAAGTATTACCAGCATTAAATTGTACAGATTTTCAAATTAATTTTTTATGACGATATGTAGGTAAAATGGAAATTTTGACACCCACCCACAAATTTCCTTTTTTTTTGGTGGCAACAGTGTTTGCAATAACGCCGGTCGGGCTCACTTTGTATAAAAATGATATTACATAGTAAGCGCGTACATTACATAAAGCACACGAACATTCACCCTCATGTGATGGCACCTTTGTGCTGCCTATTACGAAAGATCAAAGTTATTCACTACTTTCCCACGTTTCATCCTCCCCTTAAACTCTTTTCAATTTTGAAGTCCATTATGTACTTTTCCCATTTCTAGCAGCTCCTAGAATTTTGAGTGTTCATCATATTGTGCAAGATATTTCAAAATAACTGCCACATTACTAGCTGGAACTTGAGCCGCATTTTTGTCGTAAAAGCTATGAAGCCGAGCCTAGCTGTTTTTTTCAAAACATGTTCTACTATGGCTTGTGTCGTTATACATACATGCATGGCCATTTTATCTATGTTACTCTTAAGTTCACTTAAAAAATCTGTTGGTTTTGAAAGCATTTTTATTGAGAAATTGCACACATTACCAACCTCAAGTCTCATTGCTTGTGGAATCTTGTCAAAATTCTAGTCCAAAAAATAAGTTGTGCCACATACAGTATCATTCTTATTGAAAACCCACATTTCCATTTACCTAATCTATTTGAAAGTTTCGTCATTAGCGGTCGTCATGCTTGAACTTGACAATAGACAAAAGGACAAGGATTAGGTAAAAATTTAGCAAGCTTGTGACGTCAATAAAGCTATGCTCTAAAGACGACGTATCAAGAGCATGAAAGTCACTAGACAAACTGCTCTAAATATGGTACGACAAAAACTGCTTCCTATCAAATTTTCATACTTCGAGACGAGATTGGAGAAGGGAACTGAAGTTGTCCAACTCTTAAAACATCAAACTTTGGCAATACTATTATCTAAATACTAATTTTCTAAACTAAATGGCACTGCTTTTGGGTTTGTCCTCGACGTTAGTCATTTTAGTAAATTGCAAAAGTAAAGCCTATAAATACCCATGTGCATATATATATATATTTTTTTGCTAATGCAAGTACTAAATTTCAACTTCATGAGCTTCACTAGATTAGGAATCCATTCAAACAAGCTTTCACCGTTGTAAAGGGCATTTATTGTGAAACCCAGTTCAATTTAAATAATAGTACATAATAAAAGTGAATTAACATAATATAACTTAGAACTTTGGGCTCTTGTAGAAAAATATTCAGAGACAGGTAAAGAATTATATACATATGAACTCAGGTTATGCCGAAGACGAAGCAGGTTAACTTTTTATTGCTGCAGTTTCTTTTGGAATAAAAATCTACTTCGGTTTGCCCTTAATGTAATTCACAACGGAACCGTAGGCAGGAGCCTTGTATCCTTTTCCAGACGTACCATGACCTTTAGGCAGGTATTCAGGGTCATCGTAGCTGTAGGGTTCATATTCTCCATTTCCGTAGCCGAGAGCATCATATTCATCATCGTAGCCTTCATCTTCGTAGCCCGTGTGGGGGGCATCATACCCAGTATGGTGGGCATCATATTCAGTGTATGGAGTGTCATACCCAGTATGCGGGGCATCATATTCAGAG
The DNA here is from genome assembly GCF_977035675.1 of Penaeus japonicus. Classification (NCBI taxonomy): domain Eukaryota; kingdom Metazoa; phylum Arthropoda; class Malacostraca; order Decapoda; family Penaeidae; genus Penaeus; species Penaeus japonicus. The sequence goes on from NW_028234405.1 coordinate 34,976,152, forward strand.
TAGGGAGTGTCATACCCAGTATGCGGGGCATCATATTCAGAGTAGGGAGTGTCATACCCAGTATGCGGGGCATCATATCCAGTATGGGGAGCGTCATACCCCTTTGGCGGGGCATCATATCCAGTATGGGGAGCGTCATACCCCTTTGGCGGGGCATCATATCCAGTATGGGGAGCGTCGTACCCCTTTGGCGGGGCATCATATCCAGTATGGGGGGCGTTATACCCCTTTGGCGGGGCATCATATCCAGTATGAGGGGCGTCGTACCCCTTTGGCGGGGCATCATAGCCAGTATGGGGGGCGTCATACCCCTTTGGCGGGGCATCATAGCCAGTATGGGGGGCGTCATACCCCTTTGGCGGGGCATCATAGCCAGTATGGGGGGCGTCATACCCCTTTGGCGGGGCATCATAGCCAGTATGGGGGGCGTCATACCCCTTTGGCGGGGCATCATAGCCAGTATGGGGGGCGTCATACCCCTTTGGCGGGGCATCATAGCCAGTATGGGGGGCGTCATACCCCTTTGGCGGGGCATCATAGCCAGTATGAGGGGCGTCATACCCCTTTGGCGGGGCATCATAGCCAGTATGAGGGGCGTCATACCCCTTTGGCGGGGCATCATATCCAGTATGGGGAGCGTCATACCCCTTTGGCGGGGCATCATATCCAGTATGGGGAGCGTCATACCCCTTTGGCGGGGCATCATAGCCAGTATGGGGGGCGTCATACCCCTTTGGCGGGGCATCATATCCAGTATGGGGAGCGTCGTACCCCTTTGGCGGGGCATCATAGCCAGTATGGGGGGCGTCATACCCCTTTGGCGGGGCATCATAGCCAGTATGGGGGGCGTCATACCCCTTTGGCGGGGCATCATATCCAGTATGGGGGGCGTCATACCCCTTTGGCGGGGCATCATAGCCAGTATGGGGGGCGTCATACCCCTTTGGCGGGGCATCATAGCCAGTATGGGGGGCGTCATACCCCTTTGGCGGGGCATCATATCCAGTATGGGGGGCGTCATACCCCTTTGGCGGGGCATCATAGCCAGTATGGGGGGCGTCATACCCCTTTGGCGGGGCATCATAGCCAGTATGGGGGGCGTCATACCCCTTTGGCGGGGCATCATAGCCAGTATGGGGGGCGTCATACCCCTTTGGCGGGGCATCATATCCAGTATGGGGAGCGTCGTACCCCTTTGGCGGGGCATCATAGCCAGTATGGGGGGCGTCATACCCCTTTGGCGGGGCATCATATCCAGTATGGGGGGCGTCATACCCCTTTGGCGGGGCATCATATCCAGTATGGGGGGCGTCATACCCCTTTGGCGGGGCATCATATCCAGTATGGGGGGCGTCATACCCCTTTGGCGGGGCATCATATCCAGTATGGGGGGCGTCATACCCCTTTGGCGGGGCTTCATATCCAGTATGGGGGGCGTCATACCCCTTTGGCGGGGCTTCATATCCAGTATGGGGGGCATCATACCCCTTTGGCGGGGCATCATATCCAGTATGGGGTGCGTCATACCCCTTTGGCGGGGCTTCATATCCAGTATGGGGAGCGTCATACCCCTTTGGCGGGGCATCATATCCAGTATGGGGAGCATTATACCCCTTTGGCGGGGCATCATATCTAGTATGGGGAGCGTCATACCTCTTTGGCGGGGCATCATACCCAGTATAGGGGGTGTCATACCCCTTTGGCGGGGCATCATACCCAGTATAGGGGGTGTCATACCCCTTTGGCGGGGCATCATATCCAGTATAGGGGGTGTCATACCCCTTTGGCGAGGCATCATACCCAGTATAGGGGGTGTCATACCCCTTTGGCGGGGCATCATACCCAGTATAGGGGGTGTCATACCCCTTTGGCGGGGCATCATATCCAGTATAGGGGGTGTCATACCCGTTTGGCGGGGCATCATATCCAGTATGGGGGGCATCATACCCCTTTGGCAGGACATATCCAGTATGGGGGGCGTCATACCCCTTTAGTGGAGCATCATACCCAGTATGGGGGGTGTCATACCCCTTTGGTGGGGCATCATATCTAGTATGGGGGGCGTCATACCCCTTTAGTGGAGCATCATATCCAGTATGGGGGGCATCATATCCAGTATGGGGGGCATCATATCCAGTATGGGGGGCATCATACCCCTTTAGTGGGGCATCATATCCAGTATGGGGGGCATCATATCCAGTATGGGGGGCATCATATCCAGTATGGGGGGCATCATATCCAGTATGGGGGGCATCATATCCAGTATGGGGGGCATCATATCCAGTATGGGGGGCATCATACCCCTTTAGTGGAGCATCATACCCAGTATGGGGGGCATCATATCTAGTATAGGGGGCATCATACCCCTTTGGTGGGGTTTCATATCCAGTACGGGGGGCATCATACCCCGCATGAGGGGCATCATACCTTTCGTGTGGAAAGCCGTGTGTGTTTTTAGTAGGCCCTACTGCTGATCTTCCACTAATTATAGAGTTGATAAATGGTAAGTAATAGCTAATATCAACGAAAGCAGTGGGCAGTTGGGGCCTGCATCCTACACCCCATGAAACCAAACCTGCAAGAGTTGAAACAGTCAGACAATGAATCCAAAATGCAGGACTTTTTTTTATATTTTATATTTGCTTACCTCGTAAGATGTACTGCCCCGACGACGTTTTGCAAACAAGACCGCTCCCACCGTCGCCCTGTGAACGAGACACTAGTCAGAGCATATTTTGGCAATTTTGGAGACCATTGATTTTCCATGGTATACAACATCCATCAAATCAGTTTTTATTTTTATTTTTTGTTATCAAATAAACAAAGATTTCATTTCTATATCCAACCATGGAAAAAAGAAAATTGTAAATATGAAATCTTTACCAATCACAATAAAAAGTTAGTAAAAGTTATTCACAGTCATGTGTAATTTATGATACAGGGCATATCGAAGTATGGGCTTTCGATCAATGAAGATTATAATACCCACTTTAATAAGTATATGGAAAATATAATCAAGGAAATAATCTTTGTACCCTGTAAATAGTTTCCTTTATTCAGTGTAATTCCTTATTTACATTGAGCATTTTTTAATAGTAAAAATATCAGACGGGTGATGGGATTTGTCTTAACCCCCTCCCCCTCTTTAATGAATGAGGAACACATGGAGTATTTTTAATCCATTTAGAAATGCATTCGTGTCGCTCATAACTTGCCTTGAGAACATTCTCCAGAGCATTATTTTCATCTGCAAATCCTTTCCATTGGTTGTACCAGACAACGAAACTAAAGGGTTACAAAACCTCACTTTGTTAGCAGAACTTATTATTTTCAAGGGTACCTCAATTTCAACGGACTTGAAATTATTTAAATTTAAAAGACTAATCTTCGGTCGGATTTCGAGCCTACGAGCAGGCATCTACATACCCCCGGATTTCAGAACAGATGAACGCCATGAATGTGATGTTGCCGATATCATTTTTGAGTGAAATCCACACTTAAACTATCCTGGCCGTGAAAAGAGGTTCATAAAATCCAGTCGCTGACCATGAGGTGTCTCTTTCAGAAAGAACCATAACTTATTTTTTTCGGAGGAGGGAGTCCTAAAAAATCTTCATCCTCAACCGGACAAGGCAAAAAATACCACAGGCACCTGGAACAGTTCCATTATACATGCAGGGTTTGCTACAACTCATTAGAGCAGGTCTTTTTCCTGGATATCTTTATCCAAGTGTGTTTATTGAAGGGAGAAAAACGAGATAAGGGATTTCTCTTTCCACAGTAATATGAAAATGTAAAATAGAACAAACTACTTTAGCAGACAGCGATCACATCCCAATACATCACCACATGGGTTAATTAGGGAGTACCACTAGCCAATGAGAGTGTAGGTCAAACAGGTTATGTGGCTTAACACGATGCTCGAGGTTAAGACAGGTCACCAAAAATAGGCAGTACACTCCTGACATGCCACAGCACCCCCACGCGAAACAACCACGACAACACGCTATACCAACATATATTCAGTGCTTAATTAATAAAACTAGAAAACTATTATAGACTTTTGTTATAAGTGGTGACCCAGAGTAACTCGAAGATAGTGAAACAAATGTAGTGATATACAGCGCAACAAACCTAGTGAAGTAGTGGAAAGTGAAACAGAAGCATTGATACAGTGACAAACTATCATTGCGAATATAGAAACCTTCTCTGTGCAGTGTGACCTACCTCCCTCCCTCCCTCCCTCCCTCTCTCTCTTTTTCACACATTTTCCCCCATTTACCATGACATCTCCCATTGCGCACAGTACTATTACAACACTCCAGGCCCTCTTACCTCTTCCTGAATGCAACATGAACGCCCTCAAAGCTTGGTTTATACAGGTCGAAATGGCGTTCCAAGAGGTATAACATCCCCAGAGGAACAATACTGCCAAATTATACAGCGCCTTCACTCAGACCTCATGACCTCCGTGATGGAGGTGCTCGAGAGTCTGCTTATAACTACGTGTTCTCAGCTGAAAGCCGTCATCCTAGAACATGCGATGTGGGACCCAATAGTTGCACTCACCACCTTTCTTGAGACGAGCGGCCTTCAATACCTTCTCATTTTCACTGCCGCTAATGTTTTCTTCTTAGTGACGCCAATCAGGTCTTGACTGATGACTATATCAAAAGCATAATCATTGGAAGGCTTCCCCTTCACTCCAGGTCTGATGTGGAGTGCTCCTTTCCCCCTTCCCTTGACGCTCTAGTAAAGACTCTCGACAAACTAGTCACCATACCACCATATCAGACCACTTAGACCATCTATCCACTACAATGCAACAAATAACTTTACAGAACAATTACAAACATTATCAGAAGCACTGCAAAACATCAAGGCTACTATAGATTCACAAAAAAGTATTTCATACCCAGACCGCTACTACCAACACTCATCCCTGTCTCCTCAGCGAGGCTCCCGCTCCCGCTCCCCCTCCCCCTTCAACCTCTCCCCGGCGGCAACCGCAATCCCCACCACGACATAATCTCTGCAGTCTCTCTTCTCCACGCCTCTCGGACCCCGAAAGACGGCACGATAGCCCAGTGTCCTGCAACGCCTTGCAGAGCATGCAGTGCCCACCCAAGCAGTACCACGATCTCTGCTGGTATCACCGTAGCTTCAGCCGCTATGCAAGAAATTGTGCACCTAGCTGCCCATTGTGGCAGGGAGACGAATCCCAGAAGGGTCTTACGTCGTCTTCCTCCTGCTCCCCCCGCAAGAAACGTCTCTTCTACTTGATAAGACCTCAAGACAAAAACATGCTTCCTGGTAGACACAGGTGCAAAGATCAGCCTCCTTCCTCCCAGGCGCCAAGACAGATGTTCAGCAAACTTGCGTAACCTGCAGGCTGCGAACAGTGCTCTCATCCCCAGCTATGGTGAACGTTCCCTGACGCCTAGTTTCTGAATAGGAAGTAGATCAACGCTCTTCCCTTGGCTATCCATTGTCGTGGAGGTAGATTTTGCTATTCTAGCGGCAGACTTTCTGGAACATTTCGACCTCCTGGTGGACAGAGATGCAAGATAAACAGAGCAGGGGAATCCATGCATGTTGCCACAGGAAGTACTACTCCCCTGTCGATCAAGCGCTTCCCTGCAACGTGCCCATACAGGTCCGTTCTGAAGGACTTCCCGACGCTCTCCAACTCTCTCAATACAAACTAAATACCAAAACATTCAGTACGACACCACTTCTATACTAAAGGTGCTCCCGTGTACAGCTGGCCTGAACTGAGAGCAATATCTGGAGGCTACAGCGGAATTCGACCACATGGAGAAGCTCGGCTATGTGCGAAAATGCAGTAGCATGTGGGCATCGCCGCTTCACATGGTGAAAAAGAAGGACAGTGGATGGAGGCCATGTGGTGATTACAGGTTGTTAAATGCCCAGACAGTGACAGACACATTCAGTCCCTCACATTCAGGATTTCTCCAGCTGCAATATTTTTTACCTGGATCGACTTAGTAAAAGCATTCCACCAGATCCCTGTAACAAAGGAATACATACCCAAAACAGCAGTGACACCACTATTCAGCCTGTACTAGTACCTGGTCATGCCCTTGTGTTTATGCAATGCCACCCAATCATTCCAGCGTTTCATGGACAAAGTGACCCAAGGCCTCAAGAACATTTTCGTATGTATCGACAATGTCCTCGTAGCAAGTACAGATGAGGACACCCACAAACAACATCTGAAACACCTTTTCAGCTGTTTCTCCAAATTCGGTATCATCATCAATTCGGTGTATCGTCGCTGACCTTTCTCGGCCATACCATTACTGCTACAGGCATCACCCCAGAAATAACGAAAGTCGAGGCTATTAAGTTTCCACGCCCCACAACACAACGCCAACTACGTTTTTTAGGAATGCTGAACTTCTACAGGAAGATTCTTCCGCAGAGTGCTGAACTCATGGCACCCTTCAATAAGTTACTAACGCTGACACGGAAAAGACAGTGCCAGAAGGATATCGAATGGACCGACAACTCTCATGGCATTCGAAGACTCAAAGGCCGCCTTGGCCACTGCATCCTCCCTCACACACCCACACCCTGAAGTCCCCATCAGCATCATCGTCGACGTCGAGTTTTGGAGCCCCCAACACTCGCAACAGAGGCCCTGAGTTCGAGTCCGGCCCTTTCAATCACCTCACCCGCACTCTTGGCTCTCATCGCATCCACACTACCGCGTAACACCCGCAAGCAAATGGTATGGTCGAGCGCCTCCCCCGCCATCTGAAAGCACTTCATCAGACCATCAGGGATAGGCTGGGTAGACCAGCTTCCACTTACACTCCTTAACATCAGGACTTCTTTCAAGCAGGACCTGCATGGCAGGAGTGCACAGCAGCCAAACTGGTCTATGGCACGACTCTCCCTGCCACCATCATGCCACCGCAGGGTTCAGATGACCACAGGGCTTTCGTCAGAGTTAAGGACCCACATGGAGACTGAACAAGCAAGACCTCCCAGAGCAACACGTAACAGCAGCATCTACGTGCCGTGAGACTTGCAGGACTGCTCTCATTTATTGCTGAGGAATGAGACGAAGCCATCCCTCAGCCATAAGTACGATGGTCCTTTCAAGATCATTGCGCGCATCGACAAGACATTCACCATCGACATGCCACGACAGAGATAAAACCTGCTTACGTCAAGCATGCCACACTAAAAAAAGCAGCAGGATCTACAACACTAACTCCATGTAAGTGCCACCCCTTGTTTCACTGTATCTGGCTTTTCATGAATATTTGCTATGTAAATATACATATTTTATATACACACATGCAAGGAACTCCCCTTATTGGCCAACGGTTATTTCCTTTCAGATATGTCTGAAGGCCACAGGGACTATCATACTCCGCTCGGCCAGCCCCACTGCCCTCACTTGGTAGGGAGCTGTGTAGCAAACAGCGATCACATCCCAACACATCACCACATTGGTTAATTAGGGAGCACTGCCAGCCAATAAGAGCGCAGGTCAAACAGGAGGTCAATGTGGCTAAACATGATGTTCGAGGTTAAAAGACAGGTCACCAAAAATAGGCAATACACTCCTGACCTCACGCCGCAACACGAAACCACGACAACCCGCTATACCGACATATATTCAGTGCTTAATTAATAAAGTAGAAAACCATTAGAGACTTTGTTACAAACTGACACGACCACCTACTCTAAATAGATTATTTACTATGTGAAAAGCTGATGAAGATAAGAAAGCAACCAAGTTATTTGGATTCTTTTGTCAATGTACTGCTTACAATAAAGTAGCAGTACAGATTTTACCCCTAAAATATCAACTATACAAAAAGGGTGAGATTCACATGATTAAGAAAATTGCTTTCAGTTTTGTCTATTTATAAGGAAATACAATGTTACTACAGTTCCTTTTGCCCTGAAGGCTCCAACCACCAAGCGGATTTTAACTGAAATGAACTTAATGAAGGCAATAAAATTTAATAAGTGATAGTTTACTTACTAAACACTTGCTGGAATAATCACTCGATTTGGCACATAATACACCATCCTGAAGTCTGAAGAAACGACCCAGGCCTGACACAGACCTTAGGTGGTGCTGGCAATCTTCTCTTGTGACAGTTTGGTATTTGGAACGAAGGAGGACAGAACTGAATTCCGAGGTCCCTTTGCTCCCATCCTGAAGAAAGGACATTTGCCATCTTAATATACATTGAAGTGGTCACAAATAGGAAGTGATAATTATATTTTTCAGTGGCTATGCTATCCCTCTCTTATGCAAAGTTTTCCTAATGCCTGACCTTGTAAGCTAGTCTACAACCAATTTGATATAATTTCCTTCAGCCCTGAGATTATTGTAATGTTCCCAAACTCTTCATACCTTAGTGGGCAACATGCCAGCCCATCCTGCCACTTCGCAGTCAAGGATATTTGCATATTGGAGTTCACCAGGAAGGCACACCCGATTCACATTATACAGGTTAAGCACCGAGGTTTGCAACTCCAACACTGCTAGATCTGCTCTCAGGTTAGTCTTCATGTAATCTGTTGCAGCAGGAAGAGAATGTTAAGTATTTTACAGATATTGCAAGTATGCTGGGAGCATCAAGTTCCCAGGAGTTTCCAGAATATAACACTAGTGATACTTTTTTTTTTCTTGACAAGCCGCCCTTAAACATTATGAAGGTTCAAACTTTCTGCCACAAGTTTTACTATACATGACCAAAATTACTTCAATACTTAGAGATCTTATTAGTAATGGCACAGTCTTCATGCAAACCCATAAACGCATCCCCATATAAGACTTATCAACACTACAAATTCCTTTACCATACAAAAGTAGTGTTTTGTCATTCTCCAAACACAAAGCTACCATACTCAGTGAACTTAAATACCTAGGATTTATCATATATACTATGTAGACCATTAGGCCACATGGTACAATTACCCCATAGTGGAAGGGTGGCAACATCTACATGCCAAAAGGTTTTGACTTGGAAATGGGGGAATGCGTAGCTGCCAATAGTCGGGGCATATTTGATGTTGGGGTAGTGTGATTATGGTTTCTTTATCATACTGGGTAATCACGCTATAGTGACTGATGGTAATTGCAATTATGATTTCTATAATTTCTGCAATATTCACCAAAATAGTTATTTAAAAATCTACAGTCTACCAAACACTATCTTCAGACAGTAATGGCAGCAAATACGACCGGCTCTAAACTACTGGTGAGGCAGGCAGAATGATGCACACGGTCTGGATCTTTTCTTAGACAGCATTGTGGTGTAGATTTTATGGTTCAATTATATAGTTAGCCAATACAACAAACCAACTAATTAGGAAATGTGAGTAAGGATAATAATTCTGACTTGTACCTACAATAAGTAATATCCTAATTTTCCTAATTTCCGGTTGTCACTTCATGACTGTCAGACTGTGGTACTGGTTGCGATACAGCATATAATCATGGACTGATTTTTTTTTTTTTTCTTACAAGTTCCATCCTGCCAGGAATAAACTGCCAGGAAATGTTGGCATTTTTGCCACAGCGCCACTAGACATGAAAACAACCGCGATGATGGCTAAGGATAAGCCAGATTTGCGGAGCAGATGCTTCACCTGGCTTATATACACTGAGGCGAGCCCGCCTGTGTCAGTCAGTGTGGGCCGACTCGTGAGAAAGTGCCATAGCGATGGTGGCCCACACGGTATGCCATGTAAGCAAGCATTTTACACAACTTTATTTCTGCCATTAAACAAAACTCAGCCATTTTACACCCCTTACCCACACTGATGAGAGATCATGAATCTTTTAAATCTTGGCTGCTATATATAGGGAACTCCCTTTACCTTTCGTAACCAATTCCTAAGAGATTAGACGACAGCAAGATGCCAAATATATACAGAATCGTAATTTCCGTTATGTCAATCTTCTTTTAAAATTTGTATTATCCTGAATTTACCAGATTCAGCCATTGGAAAACTTATTTGAAAGTAAGATAAGGAAATAAATTTCCATGAGGTTCCATAATTTGATTCAGCTGTTAGCGTGTACAGATATCTATTGCGTGAGTACTCATGTCAGTTCATGTCATGTCTGGATCCTACAGAGCACATTGTGGGAATATTCAACTTGAGGGAGTGCACACTAATACGGTCTACTTGCAGAACAAGTCTCAAAGTCCGCCGACACGACAGCAGCCTTCAGCCGCCATAAGTCCTTCACATTATAGCAAGGGTTCCCAACCTGGGGTATGGTTGTGTAATTTTGGGGGTAACTGGTTTCTCAAAATAACTGACTAAAATACTTCTGCTTTGAATGTGCAACCTACATGCAGGTAAGTGGCCTACATGTGTGTGAGGCTAGACTAGACCGCTACATATACACTTCCTTCACACTAGGTAACACGAGAAAACTTGGGGAGTTTTGTAATGTCAGAAAAAAATAGTACAAGAATATTTCATAAATCTCTATGTAGGAATTAATACAAGGATGTAAATTACTTTAGAGCAAACATGGTCCAGACAGGAAGATGTGTGTTCAGTGATTTTAACATTTTGTCTACTCCACATATATATCTCTTTTAACCTTCTTGTTACTGCATTCTAGGTTAGTGAATAACCAACGCAGAAAAACTTCAAGGAGGTACACAAGATTAAGAAGTGGAGAATCCCTGCAATAAAGTTTAGATCCCCCTCCACCTTTCTGTAACCCTCTGGGTATTGTAAACTCGGATTTGGAATAGTGTGCTATCCACCAGTGGCCTCTGATAGTGTAGGCAGAAATTAAGCTAACGCAAATACACTTACGTGGATGGATATTCACTTTCTTCACTCTAATGTCGTAAGCTTGGTGTAATTTCGTTTTAGTGGGTTGCAATAGATCGTGGTCGCCGACTCTTACCAGCAGACTGTGGCCATAGTTCTGTAAATGTTAAAAGATCATGAAAACTTTAATTATTCGCTGTTTAACACTTTAAATTACCACCTAAACATTTAGCTTTAGTCGGCATTTCTCTCAAATTCCGAGGGGGGGGGAGAGCAATAAAATCTACGGAAATTGATCGTTCGGTTTCAGTAAATGCAGAAGGATGATGGCTGAAAGAATATAAACATTAAACTGTTGCACTGGTCCATGGTGTGCCAAAGGACTCGACTGCAACGTTCTTCTATATGAGTTTGTACAATATGGCTTGGATATCAGTGATGTTTTTTAACAACTGGTAAACCATACTGAGTGAAGCAGCTATCAAAATGCTCTTAATTTGTCTACTTGTTTGAGGTTTGTGACTTACTGCCAAAAGAATGCTATCAATTAATGCCAAGATGAATTCAGTTGCTCTTCCTGTAAAGTTAAAGAATTATTCTTATACCATATCTGCTGCAGTTTCATTTGCACATGTAAAAAAAAAAAAAAAGAATCTAAATGAATATGACAATTTAAAATAGAATCTTCACATTGTGGAAAAGTGCTGAAGGTTCAATGAAAGATTTCTGGAGCTTTTTAAAATGCACATGACAGAAAACAAGAAAATGGTATTGCAGCGTTCTTTCAAAACTTGTACCCTTTGAAGAAAATTTCCTGTAATATAGAATCCAAGGCCTGACTGCATTTTGCGAAGTATGCACACCTCTAAACTTTTCATCATCAATCTCAAGAGAGTGGCATTAATTACTGATGATTGTTCTTAACCGAATTAAACGAGTATCGCACATTGCAGTTTATCACAGGATACCAGTCCATGCGAGTTTCTTACCGTATCGACGCAATGTGCAACAGTCAGCACCCATCGGCCACCAATCAGAATGCCGCCACACATGTAATGGTAGTTTGAAGAGAGCACCGCCACCTGTAAAATGGGGGTGGGAAACATGCAGTTATATATTCAAGCAAGCACACACAAGGTCTGCAGTTGGATCCACACAAAGGAAAAACAGTCTTTAAAAAAGTGCCAAATTTTAGAATACAGCAAATGCCTCGTAAGGCATATTACTTACATGCCATGGATATTGCCCTTCGATTGCTTCATTTACATGTGCGCCTAACCGTGCATACTGTGACATGCCTAAACTAGTCCCACACTTCTGTTAGAAGGAATGGACGATCATTACTTTCAAGTATATTTGTGTAATACACTTTATAATCATCCTGAAACCCAACTCAACCAACGCGAAAAAAACCCTCAAATTACGCCAAGGATAAGTTCATACGCACCTCGATTTGGACACCAGCAGTCCTGCTACTTATGCCACCTCTCGCAGAGTTGAGATTGGAAGCTTCAGGCAGCTGAATTGCTGCAATAAAATAGAAGTTCGTAGCTTCAAATGGAAATATTTTCATATTTCATTTACCACTTCAGGTGGCAAATACTTGGTGTCAACAGGTAAATTGAGTTAGGGTGTAGTGATTCAACAACTTAAGAGTACTCACGTCCCAAACAAAGTTCAACCATATCCCTTGTACATGTATATGGTCTAGTCCAGCTTAAGAATGGGGCTGCCCCCAGCTGATTAAGGGATTAGCACCCATACATTTGCGAGACAATAGAAGACGTATAATATAAATGTTATTTGTATATGAATGCAAAAAGAACTGCATACCTTTCAGCCGTCCGGAGCGCATTTTTTTTTTTTTTTTAATTCATTGTCTACCTAATATGGTTACTTGTTTTACAGAAAAAAAAAAAAATCCAAGCTCTAAAAAAAGTTAGGCTTTGAAGTTCACCGATTTTTCACGCAATTATTTAATTATTTACATTTCCAAAGAATCTTAAAGCCAAAAAAGAGGGGAACTTCATTTCAAAGCTCGAGTGATTTTCGGGACGCATCGAATCACAACTTGGGTTTGCAGATAGCAGGGGCAACGCAGTATAATCTCAGCAGTATAGACTATGGGCAGTCTCCCCTTAGATCGTTTGAAAAAAAATAAAGCTTTATTGGAGGATTGTCAAAATAATGGAAAAAACTTTTTCAAATTATCACGACCGTGGTAAATTATTACCCTGACATACTAAACCTTCACTAACTTATCCACCCGGAATTTTATCTCGAACGAACAACCTTTTGCCAAGGAATTAACCACACAGGTCACGATAGTGATACACTTAGTTGGCAGGAAACTGATATATTCTCATTTTCATGTAACGCATGTAAAAATTAAACTTTCACGGTCCCTCGTCGACCTGGTTATACTGGTATGCTTACTGTTAATGCAATACTTGCTCTCTAAAACCAGTTTTGGTGGTAGCATTTGATTATTACCTGTTGCTGTCTAGGTGTTTAATAAAACCTAAATCAATGCAGAACAAGTATGACAGGACCCAATAACCTCACGCCTTAGTACTTGATGTGACATTCAAAGTGATGAACAATTGAACTACTCACCACGTCTATGGAAACAATGATTTTACCAATAAAGTCTTCGGGATCGCAATTCAGCATTTCTATCGTTAAGCATTCCGGTAGTAAGAATGACGTAGCAAGCCCGGCCGTGTCATGAACCGCCGTGCTCTACATCTAAGAAAAAAGTTTTGTTCTGTCTTACTTTTTTACTACCACCTTTTCCAAATGTGCGCGAAAGAAAAATTGCCTCTAGTATTTTGATTATCCTTTAAGGTATACTGGTGGTCAAGCCAATTGTCTCAGAGTAGACATATCTAGCCATTGCGTTTTATCACATGGGAGCTGGTTATTCTCACTAGTATACATAGTACGTAATTATAGATTTTAAGAAAAAAAAAAAAAAAAAAGATAGCTGTGTGATTGATCTTAGGTCGAGTTATGATACTTTTGTAAACCAAGCAGTAGGTGAATTAAATTAAATACAAGTCAGTCATTGAAAATTAGACAAATAAGAAAAGCCCAATCTATAACGGTTCGATTCATAAGTTTTATACTCCTTACTTCATACACACGTTGCCCTCCCTCCCTCAACTCACGCCATAATTTCCGTAATTAATGTAACAACGGGGAAAATGGATATCATTTTCAACGCCAAGATTAGTACAAAAAATGGGTCAAGTTGTGCTTCATACACATGAAAATATTCTATCATCCCGTTAATAGACGGACGTGTCACATCTTGCTTTGAAGACTTCTTAAAAAAGCAGTTTAGAAATATTTCGAGAATTTGATAAACTTCAATCGTCCAAAGAAATCCTGGTTCAAATTATGCTGGGGATATGTAACCGTCTGATAAATGATGGCTACTCACTCATTGTGACCGATTCTGTTGAATATTTTAATTTTAAAGCAGTTAGTCCAGTAAAACAGAACAGGATGGTGCTTATCGAAGAAAACGATAGCGTCATAACAGGAGTAACTAGTCTAAACGGAATAGACCTGTTGAATATTACGTATTCAGACGGCCATCACACTGGTAGCCATCTGGTCCGATCATATTACAAGACTCGTTACGCACTTGTATCGGCGTCCCGTCGCCTTCGGGAATGATTTTCATCTAGAACAGATTCGTCGTCGGCTTCCTCTGTCATGGAACTATCCTGGGATTTCTTACTGGTTTCTGGAAGGAATAGGGTACGTCAAAATTACTACAACCAGAAAATCTTGTAGTAAGCGTCAATACGCGTAAAAACTAGGATATGGTCAATTTAAAGGCGATGCAACATCGAAACTTGAAACATCTTTAATCATTAATTAACTCGTTCATTCATTTATAGCGTTTGTGTTGCTACTTATATTCGTCAACGATTATGTGCTCAAAAGTAGAATGGAAAAGAAAAATGCATTTTACCCATAAGAAACTTTACGTACCAGTATACGAGGATAATTTGAAGCGGAAGAGATTGTCTAAACTGTCCTTTGTATCTTCCTCATCTTTCACGGAGATCCGGAGGTAGCTCTGCTCCCCACCCGTCGCGACGAAGCGATCTGGAAAGGAAATTCAGCTGCATATGAATAACCTGTGCTACAGAAGAGGTTGGCCTATATCATGCCAACCTGCCTACGCTGAAAAGTTGACAAATATTCATACTTGAAACCCTTATTCTAAAATAAAGTCCCACCAAAGATAGCATACTTTTTATAGCATATTAGTAGTCATTTTGTGTCGTACGCAAAATATGACCCAAGGGACGTAATAGACGCAAAAACTAATAGTCCGCAGGATGTCAACTAGTTTACAACTAGTTATATCAACAAGAAAAAATAATAAAAACGGTCCTACTACAAATAATATGCTGAAAAGCATGAATTACTTTGTCGCAAAAGTAAAATGAATATGTAATTAAAAAATGAAAGACATAATCTAAGCAAAGAAACTACTTTATATTTATGAAACTTGGGCCATAATTATTCCTGGACAGTTTCCTTAGTGTTGACCCATTTGTTAAGAGTCTGCTAAATATGAATGTACGTCTCGAACAAACTATTGTCCTATGAATATGCCTTTTACACGTATCTGAAAACTACCCATTTTTTCTCACCCGAAGTAGTTGAAACTCCTGAACGTATACATGGAAGATTACTTTGCAGTTAATGAGAAATCATTTTTAAACAAGATTTCAAACCGAGATTACCTTTGTGTTCATTTTCATATTTTCTGACGAAATCGAAGAGGGCCGTCACGACGACGTGCGACTTGCAGCAGGCGAAGGTCGCCGTCTCGCCGATGACGCCACAGTCGTACTTCGGAGAAAACGCCAATTAGGGTTTTCTGATACAGGTCTATTTCAATGAACAAGACTATTCTTTGAATATGGAGATAAATCAATCTGAGAATAACAGTTAATAAATAAGCAACCGCCTACCCTCGCGTCCCCTATCCCGAATAACGATATCTCGACCATGGAGTAAGTGATGAACGGGTGCGGGCACAGCAAAGCGGGGACACAGTAGCTGTTCTCGGGGCAAAGGCGGGGGGACGCCGGGGCAGGATCCTGGACGCTGTCCACGTCGGGTTCCACGGCCGAGTCCTGGCTTAGGGGCCTCGTGCCATAACCGGGCCAAGGAACTACGGTGAATTCCGTCTCGTCCACGTCGCTCTGAGGGGATGGAGAGGGGAGTGGGGGGTCGTTATTTTTAGGGCTACGAAATTTAGAACCCAAAATTTGATTCCTACGAAGGATCCTTCATTCCTACGAAGGATCCTTCATTCCTACGAAGGATCCTTCATTCCTACGAAGGATCCTTCATTCCTACGAAGGATCCTTCATTCCTACGAAGGATCCTTCATTCCTACGAAGGATCCTTCATTCCTACGAAGGATCCTTCATTCCTACGAAGGATCCTTCATTCCTACGAAGGATCCTTCATTCCTACGAAGGATCCTTCATTCCTACGAAGGATCCTTCATTCCTACGAAGGATCCTTCATTCCTACGAAGGATCCTTCATTCCTACGAAGGATCCTTCATTCCTACGAAGGATCCTTCATTCCTACGAAGGATCCTTCATTCCTACGAAGGATCCTTCATTCCTACGAAGGATCCTTCATTAGAAAGAGTTCTTATGATGCTACGCATTACGAAACATCAGTTTATGGTCACGATAATGGTTAAGACGACTTTAATGCATGATGCTTAGTATGTCAATATTATGAAACTAGTTCCCCAAGAGACTGAAAGGAATACTTGTATGCATTTTCCGGAAGTCGGATGCAGCAAATCTAGCTAAAAACAAGATCCAATTAATGGCATTCACAAATCACAGACAAGCGCACATTCCAACTCACTTCAGTGTCATAGTACCACTTCTCAACGGTCGGCTCGAAGGCTTCAGGCAAGTGTTCCACAGTGCCGCAGCAGACATGTGCCTCGCTGCTGATAGTCTTCCCGCACATATACTGAAAGCAGGAAAATGCAAAATAGAACACAAACCGTCAATTTACTCTCGTCAAAGTTACACACAAGGTCTGAAATCCACACACACATCCCTACCATTATGTCAGTTATGTCTTCTGGTTGTCCATTCGCGTTAGGATGGACTTGGTTCTCTCCTGGGCACATGAGGTAGGGCACGCAGTAGTTCTGGCTGGGACACGCGTACCGCACCTTCATCGCCGTTAATGTGGGCCAAAGAACAGCGACCACCGCGATGAACAGGATGGACTGAGGAAGACGGATCTTGGGATTAGTTTGAACTTTATTTTCTCGATTTTTTTTCTTATAGACCGCGTCTAAGGGCTTTATCTACAAGCCTAACGGAAGCTTTTTTTTTTTATCGAAAGCAACAATGATATACCTAGTAAAAGAAAAACATGAACAGCCGATTAAACGAGACACTACCAACTCAAACTCTCGCACCATATATGAAAATCATCTAACATTACTACCAACCATCCCCCGCTCACTCGCGGAAGATCACGTCTCTAGCCAAAGGCCAATCAATCAGCCCATCGCGAGCTTCCATTGTCCTTTGAATCACCAGCACAACCTACCACCTAATTATGAGAAAGGCGAGAGCGAAGCAAGGGAATAGCCCTTCCCCCTACGGCTGGGTTTTAAGGCTGGTCGTGGTGGCCGTCGAAAGCGCTATTACTATTTCACAAAAGAAATTTGTTTAGGAAGTGATTTAAAGGTGAGCTTGCGTGTACAAGAAGGGTGGTAAGCTTTTAGACAAATAAAAGATGTTAATTTAATGTACACCACATAATTTACAAGTATGTGGTGTACTAACTCGATAAAATTGATATGCCACCCAAATCAGCTATTTCCAAACAATCTACGATTTATTTATTCTTATAACTTACATTCATTTAGCGTTCCACAAATAATTATAGATCAAATACACAATTACCTGGTTAAAAACTACGGAAACGAAAGATAAAACGAATGTTTAATACCACGAAATGACAGATTTCATATCCCTCCGCTGAAAAAAATAAAAAATGCTTGCAAATATATTTCCTTTTGTCTGCAATGAATAAGACTTCCTTCGTCGAAGCGACTGAATTACGATTTGGATATTTGTGTGAGCAACAGCGAATCAAACATCGATACACGAGAAGTTTCATTTCGGAATGGACAAGGGACTGGTACAACTCGCCGGGGAATTCCACTACTTGCATTAGGCGAAATATTTCAAATGCCAATTCCAGCCGAACCATTTATAGATTGGGTGATCAAAAACAACACGCAAATTAACACGAGTACACAAGAGCTTCGATACTCTCAAAATAGCTTCACACACACCGCGTCTCCCGGCGACCGCCAAACAAATTGACGAGTTGAGAGAAGCCAACTTACTTGCGCTGATAGGGATGGGACAGGCCGGAGCAGCCTTAACGAGGACGCTTGGCCACGTATTATACAAGCTAGATTAAATGGAACTACATACAAGATTTATGTTTGTCCACGAGTTTTTTTTTATGAAGTTTGAAGTTCTGTAAACGGTTGGAAGTTCAAATCATCAAAAAATAGTCAAAGAACGGTCAGCTGTACCGAGCAATAACCCCCCCCCCTCGACCCCCATGAGACGAGGGAGGGGGCGACGAACAGCAGCAGGCCGACGGGCAGGGCGAGGGACGAGTGAATGATGAAGCAAAGCGGACAGGACAAACGTCACCCCCCCCCCTCCCTCCCTCCCTGTCCCGCCCCAAGTTGAGAGTCGGCGCACCCTATGACCACACACCGCGTCCATTTCGCTACTTTACCCACGTCCTCTAAAAAAAGGAATTCATCTTTCCATTCATTAATTTAGAAAACAATGAATTTCGTGGTCACTACTGACCATGTGCGAAAAGTTAACTAGCGCTCGAAAAGAGCTTTTAATTACCGGTGCGCGCACACAACAAATTAAGCGTATTGGATTCTTTAAAAGGTGTTGGACCGTCCGAACGTCATTTGGAATGGTAGACGCTACTTTGCATCGATTAATCATTCTGTGTACGAAATGTGCATACTTAATTATTCTTAAGTACTGGGAATTATTTGCAAGAATCTTTTTTTGAAAGGACTTCTATACTATAATTGCCAAACTATATACCCGTTCTGCTAAAAGGAGTTAGATCCCCCATTCATACAATCCTCCCAACAAGCAAGACAAAGTAAATAAGCATTAGTCTTGATTCTTAAAGTCCTCAAAACGAACGACCGACCGAGAGACCGAGAGACCGAGAAGCCTTAACCGAGAGTTTCATCACTTGATAGAATCCATCGCGACACAGGAGCTATACGAACGAACGACCGCCGGGTCTAAAACGCTCGCCCGCTCAGCACATGTCTCGATCCCACGCGTTTAATTTAGATTTAGATATCACGGGTCATGTTCGAGCTAAACGCGGAGCAGCTTAGAGCACATTTTGCAGCGAAAGGATCCAGCGATCAGAGTGAACAACGCGGGAAAAGTCCCAGTGCAAATTAGCTGGGGATACGAAGGGCGATGAGGAAAGGGGGAAAATGTGCATCGCACCTCCCCTCCCCCCAGTACCAGCCTCTAAAATTTATTAAAATGCGGATGTTACTGAAGTCATTGGAAAAGAAAAGAAAAAAATCTTGAAAGTAGCTATAGAGTAGTCGGGTCCGGAGGCTCATACAACAATAAGATTACGAAACCCGATACTTAACGCCTCACAAATTTCACCCCCGAAGACGCCCACCGGTACGAAACCAGTAGCCGCGACAGGTAGGTGGTGGGAGTGGTACTGATGGATGTCCCCAGCCAGTCGCAGCAACACCTCGTCCGCAACTCCTGTCAAATCCCCACCCACTTCATCTACCTTCCTTCCCTCCCCCTTCCCTTCCCTTCCCCACCATTCCTACCCATTTTGAATCTCCCGCCCACTTCGGCTCCCCCTCCCCACCACCCAACAGCCTCCGGCAACCACACACCATCACAACCACTAGCACAAGCGCCACCACCAACACACCCAGGGCCCGCCCAGCCCAAGTCATCACCACCTTAATTACTAGCCTCAGTAATTAGACATTACCGAGGCGGCTTCTCTCGCCCGCTCTTTGACAAATGCGAGAGCGTTAGGGCCGAAATATTTGAAATAAAGGACAAGGTTTAAACTCGACAGATCTCCCACCAACGTGAAGGAAAGGAATAATAATAATGAAAGGAGTAGAAAGAAAATCTAAATGAAGTAAAGGACAGTAGGAATGGGAAGGGAAGCAAAGGACATTTTAATTTCTACACCGTGAATCGGGGCGGGCGGGCTACTTGACACTTTTTAGAAGTCGATATTTTATGTCCCCCCCCCCCTTTTGTGGTGTAATTGTAGTGCGGGGCAAACAGGTTTTAGTCGTTACAAGCCAGGAATGGAGACGTAAATAATGAACAAAAATATTCTTTGATTAGAAGAGAATTCTGGACATTTATACAAACGTAAAATGGGAGTGGTAATAAAGCGTTAGGTACACAAAGGTTAATACAAAGGAAATTGGTCACGATACCGATACCTAATTTTACATGTGATACGAAAAGTGACGCTAAAACCATTCGCATTTTCATACAGTACTTGATTTTGTAGGTATATTCTTGCAAAAAAGGCAAAAATATTCTTACATACCGACATTACACCGTAACAAAATAATGTAAGCTATTCTGCCACTCCGCTTTTCGCATATATCCTAAAATACAACACGCACAATTGCACTCATTAAGACGATATGAAACACGCTATACCTTCCTGAGGAACCATTCCTCAGCGACTGTACTGCTGTCAGCGTGCATTTTGCCAATTAATCGTCAAAGTATTTTTAGACCGAAAGACTCGCGATAAGCAACCAGTGACGTCAACGTTAAAAAGGGCAATACAAATTGGCCAATAAAATACCGTGTCAAATCTTCGCCTCATTTATAACAGGTTGATAATGCTTTCCATGCTTTGGCAGTCTTTGGGCGATTATTACAGGGTTATAAATATCAAATTTGCCTTTGCACGTCTGACATTGATAGGCATGCAGTGTAAACATGTACGCAACCTAAATTTATACGGATTGCTTGCAAATTATCTAGTCTCCACAAATGCAAATGACTCACGAAGTTGCTTGAAAGAGAACGGCGGCAAGATTAAAATAAACATGACGGCATAATTGTACTAAACCACTTCTGTATACTTAGCACAAGATGGATGGTTACAGGCGATCTTTGTAATACAGAAAGATACCATTTTCACTTTATAAAAATCAGAATCATGCAAAAGCCAACTAAATGAAACGAATTTTGTAGTAATGTTTAGAAACTAGTTATTTTTTCCCTCGCGAACTCCATATACGTAAGTTAATTGTCTTAAGGGTTAAGAGGTAACACGAAACTCCAGCATATAAACATAGGAACAAAACTCATTTTACATCGCAAAGGTAACGTCATATCAAGACTATATAAATTCCCTTGACAAGAGTCCAACGAGAGACCGTGTTATATATCCAAGAAACAGATTACCGTTTTCCTCCCCTGCCCCACGAAGATTGATGGATGGCAGTTCCAGTGTTCTACCACAACAAATTGTTAATACGAGGGGTGGCGGTCGAAGAGGAGCAAGAGTTACGAGTTACGAGGACCGGGGATGATCATCTTCTGGAAGATTCCTACCCGTCCATAGTTGTCATAGAAGCGTCCGATGATTGAAGGATAAGGTGATTTATTCTTAAAAGAGGATCTCAGGTCTCATTTAAGGTTATGGGAAATGATGCATTTTATATGCGTATATATATCATTACAAGTCGGAGGACGAAAATTAATTGTCAGAAGACCAGCGTACCTCCCTAGCCTCCATACGTGAGGGGGGGGGGGGTATAATTATTTTGCTAATAAAAATTTCACTTCACCCGTTTCCTCATAAAAACTAATCGGTAACAGAAGATCCAAATGCCGAAACATTTACCGATTCGCAAATAAATCCATGGTCTTTCTTCCCCTTTTCTATTTCTATAGGTCACTACCTCAAGTCCTCAAGACTTACCTTCATCTCTCTCTTCTCAGCTTTGAAG
>NW_028234405.1:35005570-35008070 GCF_977035675.1 Penaeus japonicus
TGTATATATATATTTTTTGTTTTTATTTTTCACAACACTACATTTTTTAATAATTTTATTCATTTTTTACAACACTATACTAAAGGAACAAGGCTACGAGTAGAACGGACATTGTGGTTGAATCTTGTAACAAGTGAAGGCAGAAGTCACTCCTGGCGGACCCCTGCAGCCTCGCCTCCCGGAGTCTCCTCCTCCGTCTCAGGAGATTCCTCACACGCTTGATCGTTCTCCTGTCTGGCTTCGTTGAGTTGAGATTCAACCCCTTCTTCCCTGCGTTCCGTTGTTGATGCGTAAGCTTCGTGTATGTAGGTGACTTCAAACGTCCCATCCGGGTTGAATTGCAGCTTGGCGCCCGAAAAGAATGGTATCCCAATGAAAGCACCTCTAGCAAACTCTGGACACTCTTCAGTACTTACTATAAATTCGCAGTTTTTAAACTTCATTCCGCATAACTTTACGCGCAGACCATAGGCAGCTTGTCTAATGGCGTAATTATACCCATGTGTTTCTACATTGATTTTGGCTTTGAGAGGTTCCAAAGGTAAGTTCAATTCCTGTGCTACACTCAGTGGTCCGATCATTTCGGCTTCACAGGCTGTGTCGACCTTCATTTCTATATCTTGCCCATTTACATTGACTGTTACCCTTGGAGTATGCAAAAGATGTTCTGTCACTGGATCTCGGAAGGTCAGTGTGTAGTTATATAAATCGATGATGGAACAATGAACTTTGAGAATATCAAGCCCCGCCAAATTCGAATCAGTGTCTTCAATAGCGAACAACATACAATATGTTTCGCCTTTGATCTCTATGTCTATTTCGACTTGCCCAACTTCATTCTCGTAATTGCTCGGCAGTATCTCGTCCATGAGACCCCAAGCCTCAACCTGTTCCAGTGAAACTACGCTCTGCGTAAGCCCGGTATCCAGCAGGAAGGGGGTACTCCTCCCCTCGCACTTCAAATAAACGTGGGGTATAATCTCACCCGAGGCGACGTGAATGCGCAGCGTTTCTTGCTCCATCCTGTCGCTTTTCTATCAAAGGCTCGACGACGTTTGGTTATATTACCGTTCCAGGTTTCGGTTTGACTGATGTATTCATCCGAAAAGAGCTTAATACACACGTGTGTGCATGTGTGCATATGCATATGCATGTTTATCAACTTGTGTTTCAGTACAGTTGTGTGAGTGTGTGTAAGGGAGTGTGAGTGTGTGTGAGTGAGTGTGTGTGAGTGAGTGTGAGTTTGAGTGTGCCTGTGTGAGTTTGAGTGCGTTTGTGTGTATGTGTATATGTGTGTGTGTGTTGTCATGTGGATATCCATGTTTATTTAGTTGTGTCTGCGTGTGTATCGGTGAGTGTGAGTGAATGAGTGTGAGTGAGTGAGTGTGTGTGTGTGTGTGTGTGTGTGTGTGTGTGTGTGTGTGTGTGTGTGTGTGAGTGAGTTTGTATGTGTGTGTCTGTGTGTGAGTGCATATGTGTGTATATATATAAATATGTGTGTATGTGTGTGTGTGTGTGTGTGTGTTGGCATGTGCATATCCATGTTTATTTAGTTGTGTCTGCATGTGTATCTGTGAGTATGTGTGAGTGTGTGTGAACGACGCGCGCGCGCTAGATAAACATGCATATGCACATACACACACACGCACAACACACCACACACATACACACACACACGCACTTACAAACTCACTCACACACGCGCGCGCGCGCGCGCGTCGTTCACACACACACTCACAGATACACATGTAGACACAACTAAATAAACATGGATATGCACATGCCAACACACACACACACATATTTGTTTGTGTGTGTGCTGTGTGTGTGTGTGTGTGTGTGCATATGCTTGTTTATCTAGTTGTGTTTCCGTGTATATGTGTGGGTGTGTGTGTGTGAGTTTGAGTGTGAGTGTAAGTGTATATGTGTGTGTGTGAGTGAATGTGAGTGTGTGTTTGTGAGTCTGTGTGTGTGTGTGTTTGTTGGTGTGTGTGTGTGTGTGTGTGCATATGCATGTTTATCTAGTTGTGTTTCCGTGTATATGTGTGAGTGTGTGTGAGTGAGTTTGAGTGTGAGTGTATATGTGAGTGTGTGTGAGTGAATGTTAGTGTGTGTTTGTGAGTCTGTGTGTGTGTGTGTGTGTGTGCATATGCATGTTTATCTAGTTGTGTTTCCGTGTATATGTGTGAGTGTGTGTGAGTGAGTTTGAGTGTGAGTATATATGTGTGTGTATTGGCATATCCATGTTTATTTAGTTGTGTCTGCGTGTGTATCTGTAAGTGTGTGTGAGTGAATGTGAGTGTGTGTTTGTGTGCGTGTGTGTCTGTGTGAGTGTGTTTGTTTGTGTGTGTGTGTACGTGTGTGCATGTGTTAGTGTTTGAGTGTGTCTGTTTGTGTGTGTGTATGTGTGAGGGTGTGTGTGATTGTGTATGTGTTTGTGTTTGTAAGTGTGAGTTGGTGAGTGTTTGTGCGTCTGGTGCGTGTGTGTGTGTCTGCGCGT
>NW_028234405.1:35030570-35035570 GCF_977035675.1 Penaeus japonicus
GCTTCGGTGACGGTGAACTGACAGCGATACTTTTTAATTCCATTATTGGCTCGGATAATTTCTATATTCGAGCTCCCTGTATTTACCGGTCATGGCGGTCTTCGCTCGCTTTGTTGATGGTTGCAGTGGCGATGCTTGCGATGGCACTGCGAAGTATTGAAAAAAATGATGATGGTGATGATGATGATGATTGTTATTATTGTATTGGGGATTGATATGTTATTCGTTAGTGATAATGTTTGTATAGAGGATATTGATAATGATAGCACTGGTAATGAGGAGGAGGTGGATACTAGTTGAGATTGCAGTGATATTGATGATGGTGATTATAACAGCATTAATAATGATGACGAAGATGATGGTACCAATAATAAAAAAAAAAAAAAAAAAAAAAAAACAAGAGCGCCGACATGACTTCATCAACATTGCGAATGATGATAACATTGCCACCGACTGACCCGTAATGGCCATCTTTCTCATGGATATAAATCAGAGTGCCTGAGATGCAAGGCACTAGCAACGTCATGCAGATCCATCCATCTACCTTTAACGCCACAACCTCCCTAACAGCACATTATATCCCGTGTGATTTCGTGCTGAGCGTAATCTAAATTAGACTCGGTTATAGTCATACTTATGTCTTTCAATCTGTTTGCAAGAGGAGGAATATGATGAGGTATAGCGTGGCCGAGTGGATCTGGTCATATGATGTCAAGTATGATGTTCATTACGTGGTTGATTATATTTTTATTTGTTTGTTTGTTGGGGGGGGGGGTCTATGTGAACATGGAATCTCCTTTCATATTTTCAATAAAAGTTATATTAGTATATATGTAAAACAATGATTATGGCAAAGACAACAGTGCTCATCAACAAGATTGAAAATGCAATAGCTCTTGAGAGATAGTGAGACGAACTTGTTGCCTTCGTGTGAAATTCAGATTTCTGAACTGGAAATCCAGCTTCAATTTTCTTTCTTGTCTCTATTACATTAATATGATTTGTATCTGTCTCTTCTCTCTCTGTGTGTTTCATCCCCCCCCCTCTCTCTCCATTCCTCCCTCCCTCTCTCCTTCGCTCGCCCCCCTCTTCTCTCTTTTTTCTCCATCCCTCTTTTCCTTCTTTCCTTCATCTTTACCTCTCTCTGTTTCTCTCTTTCCAGTATCATTTGGTCTTTATTTGGGATACGGAGAAAAAAAAGTAAGATACTTGTATGAGAAATAGTTTTAAGCTGAAATAGTATAATTTAAACCTATCCTAAATGATATCTGTTAACCTAATGCAATAGCAGCAACAAAGCAGCATATAAGAAAAGAATACAGCAGTTCAGGAAAGGCGATAATCAGAAATGAAATGCCGAGAAGTCCTGACCTGAGCATTCCTGATCTATAGAAAAAATCGTGAACTGTAACCAGAAACAAAGTCAGGGGAAGTAAAAGGTGAAAAAAATGCAATCCAAATAATGCATGAAATCCTCTCTAAAGAAATAAAGCAACACGGAAAAGAAAATCCATAAATTGGAACTACCTTAGAGAGACCTATTAGCGCGAAGGCAAAGAGGTAATGGCTGTGTTCAGATCAAAGGCAGAGACTCCTCGAAGAAGAAGCATATCAGCGGTGAATGAGAGATCAAAGCTTCGAATCCTCGAGACCCACCAGCTGATCTGATCATCTTTAGGAGCTCTGCCAGGAAGGGACATCGACATTAGCTTTTAAAGAAGTGACGTTAGAGTTTATTTATGCGACGGATGTGAATGGATGAGGAGGGGAAGAAAATGACGTTTCGAGTTTCGGTATGTATGTCATAACCTCGAGGTTTGATACTTGAGAGATTCGGATGTTATTTCGGATCTTTGGCGTTTTTTTTTCTCTCTCTTCGTTCCGTCAGATGCATGGAATTTCTTAAACGACTCTTTCGTATCATTACTGAAATTTAAGACATGTTTTCGGTACTCTTGGAATAATTATCTCAAGATCCGCCTAACTCATGATCGTATTTGGAAAGTTAATTTTCAAAAGTTACTACAAATATGATTTTGTTGAATTGGTTTATTTCATCAATCCATTTCAGTAATCTCGGCTTTAAAGGTCTTGTTCAGTTGCTCATATGTTTCGAACTCCCGTAAGTCAAATGTTTGAAAGTTTTCATAATTCATCTAAAAATGTACAGTGAAGTGGGGTATTTGTTTTGAAATATGCTTTCTTCAAGTTTTTGTATTTGTTGAAATTGTGTCGGAAGCTGATGAAGTTCGGTTTAAGAGTATTTGAGTTTTTATCAACTTCAGTGGTGGCGCTATGGGCGGTGGGGAGGTAGGGGGGTGGGGGTGACTGGGCGTTATTTCCCACCCAGTTTTTACCAACATCAAGTTTTCCATTCCCTGATATCGGAAAAAATGTATTAAACTAGTAAGATTTGTTTCAACGTTGTCCATGGGCGTTCAACAAATCGGAAAGTGCGTAGCCAGTTTGTTAAAGTGTACGGCAGCGTTTCCCAACATTTTTACCTTCGTAGAACCCTTATTGATGTTTCAAAGAACTCTTACGCAAGTAAACATCTTACGGTTTTGATATACCTATTTATGTTTCATAGAACAAACATATCATTTTTCTCATAACTGATTTAGGTAACAACAATTTATTTATTTTTCAAGTTTGTTAAACATTTTAGAAATGGTGGAGTATATATATATATATATATTTTCTGATTCGTCCACCTGATAACTGGATCCTTTATCTATTTTATTCACAATGTAACATATTTTGATAAGGTTGAAGAGACCTAATATTAATGAGTATTAGCCAATAATAAAACGTGCCCTCTGTACCAAATGAATTAGACAGATATATTGCCTACGATTATTATGCTAATAAATTATATAACAATTTGAAGGTATAGTAATGGTTGCCTCACATTTTCTCTAAAAGATTACCATACATGTATCACACAATTAGGCTTGAAAATACCAGAAAAAATGTCTTTACTCATATGTGCAAAGATAGCATAATCTCAGTCTATGTATCACAATCTCATATGCCTCCTCATTCTTAAGGAACCCATGGCGAGCTGTCAGGGAAGCTCGTGGAATTCTGGTGGTGCAAGGCTGGTGTTCGGGGTTTTCGCCAAAGGGTATTCCACCTCGACGGAACCCCGGTTGGTAAAAAAGACAGTATGGGATCGGAGAAAAGTGGCATAGATTGATTCCCCTTCCACCAGAATCGTGTGCTCTTTTCTTCGGGGTCTTAGCTTTAACTATTTTTGGGAGGTACAGTCCAGCAAGATGTCATATGTGAGAAAGAAATGTGTGAAAAGAAATATCTCATTCATCAAACAATCAATCGAAATGTTATGGTCTAAACAACATTACGAAAACGATGATTAAAAAAAACGTCGAAATATTGTTACTTTTTGGGGAAGTCAAAACTTCTTTCCCCTTTAACGATGCTATGAATAGTTTGCGATTAAATAACACTCTTCGAAGTTATGAACTTGCAAACCATTTGTGCATTTGCTGTAAAAGAGGAAGACGAGTACTGTACATTCTGGTAAACTCAACAAGCACATTCCTCAATAACTTGCCGCCTTTGGAAAAGTCAGCGTTCAAATGGTCACAATGCTTCCGTGCTTGCACTTGTACATGTGTGATGGAAATGTATAGTACAGTAGTATTAGAAAAAAAATCCGGCGTCGAAACATATACTTAAGCGGACACAGACAGTGTGTGTGT
This sequence comes from Penaeus japonicus, assembly GCF_977035675.1. Taxonomy (NCBI): domain Eukaryota; kingdom Metazoa; phylum Arthropoda; class Malacostraca; order Decapoda; family Penaeidae; genus Penaeus; species Penaeus japonicus. Next base: position 35,034,296 of record NW_028234405.1, read on the forward strand.
CACACACACACACATCTCTCTCTCTCTCTCTCTTTACACACACACACACACACACACACACACACACATATATATATATATGTATGTATGTGTGTGTGTGTGTATGTGTGTGTGTGTGTGTGTGTGTGTATGTGTGTGTGTACACATAGACATATATATATATATATATATATATATATATATATATATATATATATAGACAGATAGATAGACAGATAGATAGATAGATAGATAGATAGATAGATAGATATATATACATATATTCATACATATGCAGAAAGATAGAGAGGGGGAATGAAAACAAACGAATAGATAGATAGAGAAACAAACACACGCAATAATAAACATTCTTTCAGCCAGATAAACAGACACACATTTATGCGACCAAACACACAAGCAGACAAACAGGCAGAAAGAAAATAGACAAAATATTATGCAAGATAAATAGCAGCAGAGAGGAAGTGGAAAAGTGTGAAAAAGAGAAATAAAATGGGAGAAAGAAAAGGCGAGAACAGGGAAATAGCGAAAGAACGACAGAAAGAGAATGAAAGCGGAAGAATCGAGATACAGCGAAAATAAAGAAAGAACAAGAGAAAAATAAAGTAATCGTGATAAAGGAAACAAAAATGCGAGAACATGGAAAGAGCGAGAGAGCGAGAAAAAGAGAAAGAGAGCGAGAGAAAGAGAAAGAAATCGAGAGAAAGAGAAGGAGAGCGAGAGAAAGAGAAAGAAATTGAGAGAAAGAGAAAGAAATCGAGAGAAAGACAAGGAGAGCGAGAGAAAGAGAAAGAAATCGAGAGAAAGAGAAGGAGAGCGAGAGAAAGAGAAAGAAATCGAGAGAAAGAGAAGGAGAGCGAGAGAAAGAGAAAGAAATCGAGAGAAAGAGAAGGAGAGCGAGAGAAAGAGAAAGAAATCGAGAGAAAGAGAAGGAGAGCGAGAGAAAGAGAAAGAAATTGAGAGAAAGAGAAAGAGAGCGAGAGAAAGAGAAGGAAATCGAGAGAAAGATAAGGATAAGCCAGATTTGCGGAGCAGATGCTACGCCGGGCTTGTATGCAGTGACGCGAGCCCGCCTGTGCCAGCGTGTGCTGACTCGTGAGAGAATGTGCCAACGCGTGTTGACTCGATCTGAGCTTGGTCCTTACCCAACGCAGTGCCCAGCTACGTCAGTAACCGCCAGGTGACAGTGGAAGCTCACGAGCTTGGGCGGGGCTCGATCTGCCGACCACGGGGATGTGAAGTCGACACGCTACCAATGAGCTAACCAGACGGCTCGAG
>NW_028234405.1:35040570-35048070 GCF_977035675.1 Penaeus japonicus
TTACTGTTATTATCATTATTTTTACTATTGTGATTATCTTTGTCATGGATATTACTACTCTCATTATTATTATCATCATAATCATTCTTGTCATTATCATCATTGTTATTAGAACAATTATCTTTGTTTATGTTGTGTTTGTTGTAATTATCATCATCCTTATTACCATTGCTATCGTCATTATTATTATCATTATTATTGTTATCAGTTATTATTGTCGTTCTTATAACTATCATTATCATTATCAATTCCATTTACTATTACTATCATCACAATTATAATCCTCATCATTTTTTATTATTACTATCATCATAATCAATATTATCATTATGATTATTGTTGTCATTATTAATATTGTTATCATTGCTATTATCCTATTCCTCTTTATCGACATTATAATCCTCGTTATCATTGTCATTATCATCATAATTAGGATTATCATAAACATTATCATTATCATCATCGTTAGCATTATTATTGACATTATCATCATCATCAATATTATTATCATTACCATCAAAGAGATAGAGATAGATAGATAGAGAGAGAGAGAGAGAGAGAGAGAGAGAGAGAGAGAGAGAGAGAGAGAGAGAGAGAGAGAGAGAGAGAGAGAGAGAAGAGAGAGAGAGAGAAAGAGAAGAAAGAGAGAGAGAGAGAGAGAGAGAGAGAGAGAGAGAGAGAGAGAGAGAGAGAGAGAGAGAGAGAGAGAGAGAGAGAGAGAGAGAGAGAAAGAGAAAGAGAGACGAAAGGAGAAAATACATCTTCCACATTTTAGAAGAAGAACAAACACGGAGAAATCCCACAGGACACTTAACGCTGCCTATCACGGTTGCATGAGAATCAGCATTTTTGTCAGTGCTCAATATCTGTTAGTATAATCATATGCAGCTATCAAAGAAAGAAATTTGAATAAGAAGGAAGATATCCAGTAATAGAAAAGGAAAGAAAGAAAAAATCATACTGGTATTCAATGATAGTAAGAATATTAGTTTTTTTTTAACAAAAGAGACACTTATCCATATTGGCGTAGTTGCCAGAGTGTCAATAAAAATCAGTGTAATGACCTGAAATAAGGTCAGAGTGTGTGTAAGTGTGTGCGTGTGTGTGTTTGTGTGTTTGTATATGTAAGTGTGTGAGTGCCTATACTCTACTTTCGTACACATAGTGTGTATGTCTGTCCATTCCTAACTACATACACACAAACACATCTCGTTACACCTACGTACACTCCCATAACGTCGCACATTCCACGAATTTGGAAACTTTGTGTATAATTTAATCCTGAATTTTCATAATCACTTCCCACTTCTGTGCAACGCGGCTTGCAATCTAAACATCATTTTCAAAATTCAGCAAATATTCCAGGAACTTGGACATAATTGTGCGTAAGCTGTATACGTGTATGTGCACATGAGTACGTGCACAAGTGTGAGTACGTGCGCATGCATGTGTATACAACATAATTTCACTAAAGGAATAAGAAAGTATACAACGATATACTCATTCAAAATACATCTAATCCTTGCTTGAACAAAAAGAAAATTACCATCTGTCCAGTCATTAATTTTCTGATTAACACAAAGTTAATAATGCAAGATCTTCATCAAGGTAATACTGCATGCACTTGACGTTCTGGACAATGTTGCAGATATGTTTTTGATATGATTTACAGCTCAATGTCTACACAGTGATAATTGTGTCAAATAATGGAATGTTGAGAAAAATGATATATAGGAAATTATGTCAATAATGCTCTCAGTCATTATAAAGATAACGAAGGTGATTATAATACTATTTTTGATAGGTGGAATGGCAATGATATCGACCTAGCACCATGTATTGTAAATGGTGCTTCAGTTAAAAGCTTGTATATCGTGATCATAGTTAAAAATATACGGTAGGTTAACTATAGGCTTTCAGTGACCATTATGGGAGAGATGACGGTAACGATAAAAAGAATGTCGTAATGCATTTTTGAGATATAGATGACAGACTAGAAAATTGCAGATTTTATCGAAGAAAGAGAGAGAGAGAGAGAGAGAGAGAGAGAGAGAGAGAGAGAGAGAGAGAGAGAGAGAGAGAGAGAGAGAGAGAGAGAGAGAGAGAGAGAGAGAGAGAGAGAGAGAGAGAATGTATACATACATACATCCGCACTTCCACATAGTTTTTTTGTTTTTGTCATAAACACATATAGGCATTTATACATATATACATTCACACACACACACACACACACACACACACACACACACACACACACACACACACATATATATATATATATATATATATATATATATATATATATATATATATATATATATATATATATATATATATATATATCACATATATTCACACATCTACACATACACACATATATATATACGAATATACACTCATTCACACAAACACATGCACATACCATCCATACATTAAACATATCGCAGCGAAAGAGGGGGCGGGGCCTGAGACGAATGTGGGCCGCGGGAGCCAATAAGGAAGGAAAGTGGGCGGGGCGAAGGCCTTCCATCCTCAGGGAGATGTGATCTTTTGATTGTGTTTTGTTTCGTAATGGATTCTCGGCCGCTCCGGAGTGCTGACCCTGACAGGAAAAGTGTTACATGCCGTGGCTAGAAATGATTAGGTATATGTTATATGTTTGTTAAATTTTCCTTTGTGAGTATGCATCATTAGGTTCTTTTTCTTATTCTTCCTTCTTGGTCTAACCTCGTCTTTCTTCTCCTTCTCTCATCTGACTTACAATCTTTCTCCCTCTTCAACAAAAAAAGAAAACATCTGCCCTTCTTCTCTTCCTCCTCTTCCTCTGTCTGCTTTCCTCCTCCTTCCTTCTTCTTCCCTACATCTTCCCTCCCTGGGTTCCTTCTTCCTTCTCCCTCTTTCCATCATCCTCTCCCTCTTCACTCATTCCACTGTTTGTACTGAATGATGTTGTACATTGTTGATAAATTGTATACCATAATGATCTCAAGAAGCTCATCCATGGTTATAATGCAAGATCATTACATGAACTTACTTTGATTAAAATAAACTGTTTCAAAATACATCAACTTCCTTCTCCTCCCTCCTCCTCCCTCCCTCCTTCCTCGCCCTCCCTTGCCCTCCCTTTCCCTTCCCTCGCCGCTGGACAGACATGCGAAGGAGGAAGGACTCGCTCTCGCTGCTTCACAATCTCATCCCAAATCTAGAGAAATGACTTCGTTAGGCTCTGTGCCCGTAGTCCACCCTCTCTCTCTCTCTCTCCTCCACTCCTCCCTCCCCCCTCTCCCTCTTTCTCATTCCCCTCCTCCGCCTCCCCATTCCTTTTCGTCTTCTTCCCCCCTTTCCTTATCTCCTCCACTACTTCCTCTTACTTCATCCCGCCTTCCCTTTCTCCTTTTTAGCCCCCTTCTTCACTTCCTCCCCATCCCCTCCTCTGGTCTCACCCTTCCCTTTACTTCCCTCCCTTCTCCTTACCCTACCTTTGTCCATCCTCCCCCCTTCCCTGCCCCCATCCTGTCTCCCTTACCCCACCACTTCCTCACTCCCCTTCCTCCTTCGCCCCACCCCCCTCTCCCCCCTCCCTCCTTCACACTCCCCCCAACCCCTCTTCCCCCTCCCCCCAACCCCTCTTCCCCCTCCCCTTAAGTACCGACTATTTCCTCAAATGTCGTTGGCTTTTCCATTTACATTCCGCGCGGCACTTTGTTATCTTGATCACCTCGAGTCCTTATCTTAATCGGGACGATATCGGTGGATGGACGGACTTAAATGTTGTTGTTTGTTGTTGATTGTAAAGTATATACTGTATATGTGATTTGTTTGTTTGTTTGTTTGAGAGAGAGAGAGAGAGAGAGAGAGAGAGAGAGAGAGAGAGAGAGAGAGAGAGAGAGAGAGAGAGAGAGAGAGAGAGAGAGAGAGAGAGAGAGAATGAGAGAGAGTGTGTGTGTGTGTGTATATAAGTGTGCGTGTGTGTGTTGATGTGGGTCGCTTTCAGCTTCTTGATACGATTTCTTATGCTATCATTATCACATTTTCACTCTCTCTAACTCGAAATAATTCCCGTAATGACCACAATAACAGTATGAAGTCCATTGACGGCACAAAGAGACCTTTATTTTTCGTATTTGTATTACTGCATCGAAACTGTACATCAATAACCATGAAAGTGCATTTTAAAGGCAAGTGAAGGCTTTGTGGAATGTCGGTTATTACGACACTTGAATATTTTATATGTGCGTTGTTTTATGTGTCCGGCAGTAGTGGGGTCAAAGGCGATTACATTTGCCCATCAGTGTGCAGTATATGCAATGACATTACTTTTATATTTTTTCTATCTGCATACAACATAGTTTAAATTTATAAACGAGTATTTATAAGCTACTTGTTGCTGTATTATTTGGGGTGATGCAAATTAACAGACATATTTGTCATCTTTATAGAGCTAGGTTTTGTGAAGCGTTTTTTTTTTTTTTTTTTTTTTTGGGGGGGGGGGTGTAAATTAGGAAAATATATATGGAATTTACATTCCATATATATTTTCATTTTCGTAAAGAAGCAGTGAAAATATTCAAATGAAAAACTTGAAAATTAAAATGTATGACAAAGTAATTTGTGACATAATATAATCCAATTGAAGGAATGCAACAATGTCTGCACACTTTTTTGTAATGGACATGATTAAAGAACAGTGAACTCATATACTGCACACGCGCGCCCACATTCATACCTGGACCAAGCCGAACTCACACCCACCAATACCAACATACACACATATGCACGCACTCCCCCCATATATATATATATATATATATATATATATATATATATATATATATATATATATATATATATATACATATATATACACATACATATATAAATATATATATATATATATATATATATATACATACAATATATATATATATATATAATATATATATATATATATATATATATATGTGTGTGTGTGTGTGTGTATGTATATGTATGTATACACCCACACACACACATTGTCTGATTATTTTATCGTATTATTTGTTCATTTCATCCCCCTTACTTCTTTTCTTCTCAAGTCTCAATCCCCCCCCCCCTCTTTCTCTTTCTTTCACTTCTTACAACACTTTCTTCCTCATTATCTCATCTTACTTATTCTGCCTTTCTTTATATCTTCCTTTTCTCATCTTACTTTAATATGCTTCTCCACTAACAACTCTTTCACTTTTTTTCTCTCTCTCACTTCCTCCTTCTCCTTTCCTTGTTTCCTTCGTCCTCCTTCAGGGTCAGTGATGATTACATAATATCCCACTTCCTCCATTCACTTCCCGCGGAGAAGCCTCAACCACTCACAAGCCAGCCAATCAGAAACAAGACCGTGGTCAAGGAAGGATTCTGATTGGCCCGCGTGGCCGAGGCAGCGGCGATGACGTCAATCGTAATGGAATCTCTCGATTTCAGGAAATATATCTTTATGGCTCTTTCTCCCAAGATCCCAATTTTCTCCTTTTGCGTTTATCATTATTAGTGCCGTTATCAACAAACTCGTTGGTACCATTATTTGCTCCAAAGTAGCCCGTCTGTGTCGCGGAAATAATGAAACCGGTTCGACTCGACGAAGAAAGAGGTTGTTGGCAACGCGGGAAAACTGAGTTTGATAATTGAAAACTACAACGGACTTCTCTCACTTTGTATGATGTTAATGGTGATGACCCAAGTAATGATGAAGGTGATGGTGATCATGGTGACCATTAAACTACGATGATGATATGGTAACGATAATAATACTAACCAAAAAAGTGAAATAAACATGATAAAAAAACACGAATACAAAAGCTGATAATGATAATTATGATGATGCAGCTGCTGATGACGATGAGGACGATAATGGCAATGCTAATTACTTTAAGAAAACAATAACAACTGAATCTAAAAATGATAAACACGATAAAAATGCTGACAGATAATACATATAACCATGGAAGTATTTGAAATAAAACAAACAAGCACAGCGCCAGAAATAGAAATACACACGAAAAGAGCTATAACACTGACAGATTTAATTGATAACACCAATCAAAACACAACGAACAACGGTCTAGTTGCACCATCCCGATCGCAAACAACTGTCACATAACGAATTCCAAATTCCATTTCAAATCTTCTATATTATATGCCTTGAAGTTTCAGACCAATTTTTCTGTTAGATATCAATATAAATCCGTAACCCTTTGATATTACATAACCTCTAAAAGTTACTGACTTTGAACAAGTAAAAAAAAATCTCGATCTTTTGTATCTATTTATGAACTATTGCCTTCACTTTTTTTTTTAAGTCTCGGCAAAAATTCCTGCCATTTCCATCGCATTTTGAGAACAGTACCTCATAAAATGATGCTGACGTTTTGACATTTGCAAATCATTACCTTCGTATTCTCCTTCGCGATATTTCGGTCGCAATCAAGCGGATATCTTCAAATCAAGCATTTCAGTGCAGTCGTTCACCGAGATACAGCGAGGTCTATTGGCGTCGCAAGAGTTAGGGAAGGAAGACAGAGAGGGAAGGAGGGAGAGATGAAAAGAAGGAAGTGAGTAGAAGAAGAGAGGGAAGTAGGAGAGAGAGAGAAAGGGAGGAAGGAGGGAGAGGGAGAGAGAGAAAAAAAGGGAGGAAGGAGAGAGAGAGAGAAAGGGAGGAAGGAGGGAGAGAGAAAAATGAAGGAAGGAGAGAAAAGGAGAGAGAGAGAGAGAGAGAGAGAGAGAGAGAGAGAGAGAGAGAGAGAGAGAGAGAGAGAGAGAGAGAGAGAGAGAGAGAGAGAGAGAGAGAGAGAGAGAGAGAGAGAGCGGGTGTGTTGGTGTTTGCCGCCGGGAAAAGGAATTTGCATAACTCTGTTTCAGCCCGAATCTAACAAGGGGCTTCGAAAAAAGTGGGAGAGAAGAAGGAAGAACGGTAAGTGACGTTTGGGCGGAGAAGATAAAGAGAGAGGGGAAGGGGGGGGGGGGGAGCGAAGAAAAGGAGGAAGAAGAAGGAGGGAAGAAAGAGGAAGAGGAAGAGTGGCAGGTGAAGAAGACGGAAAGCGAGGTGGAGTAGACAAGTATTAGGAGGAAAAGAAAAAAAAAGAAGAAGAAACAATAGAATAAGAAAATAGAAAAGAAGTTGAAAGTGTAGAAGGAGAAGAAATGCATATCACGAAGAATTCCTACAATTTTAACTGTCTTCATCCCCCTATCCCCCCCCCCCGCCCCGTTCCCTCCCCGTACTGAGAATTGCTTTTCCTGTTTCTGACAATTCTCAGGAACAAATTGGCAATCATACTCTTTAAAAGAGAAGGAAAGAGATAAAGAAAAAATGAAAAAAAAAAAAAAAAATCGACATTATGAACTGTAACCATCAAATATACTTTTTTTTTCACAGGGGCGGTTGGGGGGGGGGTAAAGTAGCGAGAGTGAGCCCTTCCTTCCTTCCTTCCTCCTTCATATCCTTCACTCTATCCTAAGTTATTC
>NW_028234405.1:35088070-35090570 GCF_977035675.1 Penaeus japonicus
TACATATATATATATGCACATATATATATATATATACATATATATATATATATATATATATATATATATATATATATATAAATATATATATATATACACACACACACACACACATATATATACAACATATATATATAATATATATATATATATATATATATATATATATAATGTATATACATATATATATATATATATAGATATATATATATATATATATATACACATATACATATATATATATATATAATATATATATATATATATATATAATATATATATATATAGAGAGAGAGAGAGAGAGAGAGAGAGAGAGAGAGAGAGAGGGAGAGAGAGAGAGAGAGAGAGAGAGAGAAAGAGAGAGTAGGCGAAGAAAAGGAGGGGGGAATAAATGAGAAGAGAAAATGAGAATGATGGGGAGGGAATGATGGAAGGGAAGAGAGATAGAATGAATAGGAAGGGGGGAGGAGGAGGAGAATATATGAATAAGAGGAAGAGAAACAGAGCAGAGGGGGGGGGGGTTGTAAGGGAAGTTCCCTACATATCCTTCCCCCACTCTTTCCAACCACTCCATCTCCCTCCCCCTCTCCCTCCCCACCTTCCTTCCAACCTCCTTTTACCTCCCCCCCCCCCTGAAAAGCCCCCTTCCTCCGCACGAGTCATTTGTTCAGCGATCACCTTCTCCTTTCACTGGCTAATTACACTTTCTCGCTTTTGGAGGAAGGTCTTCCGGCGCGAACCAGATAAGCCCGAGCGGGTGACCTAGCTCCGGCCGCAGTGCCTTTGACCTGACCCGACTGTTCCGGTGGGCAGGTGACGCATGGAAGAATGCTAAGGTAAGGTGGGTAGGGGTAGGGTAGGATGGGGTATGGTGGGGGTAGGACGGTAGGTGGGTGGGTGGGTGGGTGGGTGGGTGGGCAGGCTAGAGGGAAGTAAAGGGACGATGGGTGTAGGAGGGGAGGGGGGAATGGGGGTTCTAAGGAGGGGGTAAGGGGTAGGGGGGCAGGGGGGGGGGGCTAACCGCAATGGCTGCCCCACGCGCGCGAGGCCGATTATGGAAATGGGGACGAATTGAAGAACTGTCTCGGAGGCTGAATGAAATCGACGAGGGTGGTGATTGGTGCATAGTGGTAAGGGTGAAAGAGGACGCGGGGGAGGGGGAGGGATGGGAGGGGGAGAGAGTGAGGGGGGGAGACCAGGTGCAGAGCTGAGGGTGAGGATGAAGAGAGGGGGGGAGGGGGCAAGGGAGGGGCCAGGGAGACATTGTGGAAAAGGGAAAAATTGGGCGATGACAGATGAATGCATTGGGAATTGGGGGGAAATCTAATTGATTATTGGTGATGCATATTAACATTGGTTATTGTGAAGCCATCGGGGGGAATCAGGCCAGTCTTCCAGCCCTAATTAGGGCGCGCGTGCGTGCAAAACTGAATACATATTCGGGCGTTTGTCTGTAGGATTTGTATATACATACATACATACATACCAGCATCCGTACATATAAATGTATATATATATATATATATATATATATATATATATATATATATATATATATATATATATATATATACACATATATATATATATATATATATATATATATATACATATATTTATATATATATATATATATATATTATATATATATATATATATATAATATATATATATATATAACACACACAGACACACACACACACACACACACACACACACACCATAGATAGAGAGAAGAGAGAGAGAGAGAGAGAGAGAGAGGAGAGAGAAAGATAGAGTGAGAAAGAGGGGAGAGAGAGAGAGGAGAGAGAGAGAAGAGAGAGAGAAAGAGAAAGAGAGGAGAGAGAGAGAGAGAGAAGAGAAGAGAGAGGATGAGAGAGAGAGAAAGGGAGAGAGAGAGAGAGAAAACGAGAGATAGAGAGAGAGAGAGAGAGAGGGGGGTGAAGAGAGAGAAGAAGGGAGAGAGAGGAGAAAGAGAGAGAGAGAGAGAGAGAGAGAGAGAGAGAGAGAGAAGAGTGATAGAGAGAGAGACGATAGTTAAAGAGACAAACGAGAGATAGATAGAGAGAAGAGGGATAGAGAGAGAGAAAAGGGATAGAGAGAGAGAGAGAGAGAACGAGAAAGAGAAAAAGAGAGAGAACGAGAAAGAGAAAGAGAAAAAGAGAGAAAGAAAGAGAGAGAGAGAAAGAGAAAGAGAAAAAGAGAGAGAACGAGAGAGAGAGAGAAAGAGAAAGAGAAAAAGAGAGAGAACGAGAGAGAGAGAGAGAGAGAGCGAGAGAGAGATCCCAAAACAAGACGCAAGAAATTCCGTTCCTTTGAGAGCCGGAGGAGCGCGGTTCCCGGTCCTGGCCACGCATCACCCTGAAACCAAAACATCTTGATACACTATGAATTAAACATCTAGCAAATTTTGCCGACAAGATCACACAGCTCTGCAGCCAAGACGGTGCGATTCCTTCTAAGAATCAAGGAATCCTGGAAGTTAGAAAAAAAAGAGAAG
>NW_028234405.1:35125570-35128070 GCF_977035675.1 Penaeus japonicus
AGATTTGTTCAGGAACTGGTCTTGCATCAGTTTCTGTTAATCTTAAACATCCTGTTTTGATTACTTGAAAATAATCCAACCAGCAATATATATATATATATATATATATATATATATATATATATATATATATATATATATATATATATGTGTGTGTGTGTGTGTGTATGTGAGAGCGTGTGTTTATGTGTGTGCGTGTGTATGTGAGTGCGTGTTTGTGTGTTTGTGTTTGCGTGTGTGTGAATGTGTGTGTATGTGAGTGTGTGTATGTAAGTGCGTGTGAGTGTGTATTTCTATATTATATATATATATATATATATATATATATATATATATATATATATATATATATATATATATATATATATATATATATATATATATATATATATATATTATTTGTCTTTTTATATTTTTATTTTTTTTTTTTTTTTTTTTTTATCTCCGTACTCTTCAACCATTGCCGTTTTTTCTTATTCTGTGTTTTGATTTTTCGATAGCTGCTTCCATTACTTTGATATACAACGCGGCATTTCAATTTCAGATAATCCATTGTATTTTCGTTTATATCCTGGTGCATAATAAACAACAGTGTCCCATGAGCAAATCAAATCAAATCCCAAAAACACGATTATATAGTTAGGTTTGAAGTGCATCAGTAAAAAATAAAAGTCCGGATGATTCAGATTGGCAAATGATTTCGCTCTATTTATGAAAAAGCAAGGTTTATGGAAAAAATGTTTCTTTTTCTTCAAATCCTATTCCCATGTGAAGGAATCTAAACTGAAATGATTATTTGTTTAACTAATATAGTCACAAAAACAAAGTTCAATGCATTGTTTGCTTTCTGGTAGCTATACATATGCCTTTTATTCTTATATCAAGGTTTATATGATTATATCTTATATGCTTTCTCTTTGTGTTATTTCAACTTATACCATCCTTCTTATTCGAATCCGTATTTTCTTAATTTCTGTATTATTTCACTAAATTTCGAGACATCTTTAAGAAAACACATACCTTGATCCATCAGCATTTTCCTTGAGTTTAAATTGGTCCCCTTACTTTGCAGTTGCAATGAGATTCATTAAGAAGAATGAGCAATGCATATGATTAGCGGGCTGCTTGCTTGCCACTCCGACGAGATTTAGGTTGAGTGATAATATTCCTTCGTAAATATTTGAGCATTTTAGGTGAAGACGAACATAGACTAGCCCGCAGGTAAGGGCGAGAGAATGAACTTCGGATGTGTTCGGTGATATGGATAGCAGGAATATCTGTGTGTATGTGCGTGTATAAGTGTACGCCCGCGCGTGTGGGTGTGTGAATGTACGCCTATATATCTTCTTGTATATAGGTATACGTATGTATGTCAGAAGTATGTATATTTGTACCCCCCCCCCCCATCCACACACGCACACACCACCGCCACCAGCCCGCGCGCACCGACAGCACCAAAGGCTTTGCCAAAGACGCATGGACGCACCTCAGGAGTCATAACTGCCGCCCTTCAAAAGCCTCGGCGTTTTCAAGTACTTATGGCTCCTGACTGATGCCACGCCTCTGAGCACTCGCCTCTTGACTTCCTCCTCTTGACTTCTTCCTCTTCGGCCTCTTTGGCTTCTGTGGCACTGGGGGAGGGGCGAAGGGGAACGGGAAGTGGGAGGTGGGAAAGGGCGTGAAAAAGGGGAGGGAAGAAGGAGAGGAGAAAGAATGAGGGGAGGAAACAAGGAAGAGGAAGTGGAAGGGGGAAGGGGGAGGGGAAAGGATGGTGAGGAAGGGAAGGGAAAAAGGGAAAAGGGAAGGAGGAAAAAAGGTGATGGAGAAGGGGAGAAGGGGGAGAAAGGGGAAGGGGAAGGGAAAGGGGTGAAGGAGGAGGAAAGGGAGGGAGAAAGAGGGGAAAGGATCGGGGGAAAAGGAAAAGAAGGAGAAAGAGGAACGAGGGGAAGGAGATGGGAAGAAGATGGGAGGGACAAGAAGAAGAAGAAGAAGAAGAAGGAAAAGGAAATGCAAAGAGAGGAGAGACCTGACCGAGGGAGGAGGAAGAGGATGAAGAAGAAAAAGAATGGGGAAAGATAGAAGAGAAATGTGACGAAGAGGAAGATTTGAGAAGCGGGAGGAGGGAAAGGAGAGAAGGAGGAGGGGAGAGGGATGGAGGTGGTGAGAGAGGAGGAAGGGAAAAGAGGAGGGGAGATTAGGAAAGGAAAAGAGTAGAGGATAGGAGAAGGAGAGAAGAGAAGGGCAGAGGAGAAAGGGATAGAGGAGAGGAGGAGGGATAGAGGAGGAGAAGAAAAGAGGAGGGATAGGGGAAGGGAGAGGAGAAAGGAAAAAAGAGAAGGAGAGAGAGAGAGGGGAGAGGAGACGGGGAAAAGAGAAGGAGAAAGAGGGAGGGGAGAGGAGACGGGGAAAAGAGAAGGAGAGAGAGGGAGGGGAGAGGAGACGGGGAAAGAGAAGGAGAGAGAGGGAGGGGAGAGGAGACGGGGAAAAGAGAAGGAGAGAG
>NW_028234405.1:35160570-35165380 GCF_977035675.1 Penaeus japonicus
GAGAGACGAGAGAGTGTGAGATAGATGAATTGAGCGAGAGAGAAGAGAGAGAGGAGTGAAGAGAGAGAGAGAGAGAGAGAGAGAGCAGGCAGAGAGAGAGAGTGAGAGAGGAGAGGTGAGAGAGAGAGAGTGACGTGGAGAGAGAAAGAGAGAGAGAGAGAGAGAGAGAGAGAGAGAGAGAGAGAGAGAGAGAGAGAGAGAGAGAGAGAGAGAGAGAGAGAGAGAGAGAGAATAAAGGAGGGAAAAGAGATCAGCCCCTCCTCCCACTCTCTATATTGACCCCCACCCTCTATCCCCCCGGAATCGCCAAAGAGGTCAGCAGCGTTGCCGTCGCCTCGTCAGCGTCGCATTCCACGCTCAAAAACGCACCCAGCTGACATCCCCCCCCAACCCCCTTCGACGACAGGCCTCAAAACCCCGCCAAGAAAATGGGCACCTGCGACGAAATTGGGAGAAAATGGGAGGCTGGGCGTGTGTCCGTAATTCGTGTAAATGACTCGGATAGACATGGGCCAACCCCCATTAGAGATGCCCCATTAACCACATGGGCTGATGCCGTGGGGGCTGGATGACACTTAGGACTTGATGCTAGGTGCTGATAATGGAGGGAGGGAGGGAGGGGGTCTGGGATAGTGGGGGCTAGGGGAGAAGGGGGGAATCTTCATGGAAGTTGACTTTGATGGACTTTCAACGCAGTAATGCTCTTTTAACGGGAGATATAACCCAGGAGACTATATACACTATATATAACCTTTTCCAAAACATGAAACTGGAGAGCAAACATACAGCCAAACAAATTACAACTTCAAGAGAAACCTTGCCGGAAGGACATCGGAAAATTTCGCCAAATTCTTTCTTTGTCTTCAAAAAGTATAGGGGGTTTGACACGCGGAGGAGCCATCACGTGGTACGCGGCTAGATAGATATACAGCAATGAAGAAATACCGAAGTTGGGAAGAGAATGTAGCGAGATTGACACACACAATTACATGTAATTACGAGCACCAAGTCTTGGCCGGACAGCTGCTGCCGGCTAAATGCTACCTGAGATATCAAGAAATTGTACAGTTACTCACATCCGCGTAAACACACATTTCCCAATACACACACGTTTTACCCAGGAATAACCCACGTGGGGAACATGCGTGTGTCGATATCGTCAAGTCGTTTACCCACATGCTGTGCGGGTATGAGCACCGGTATCCACATGGGCATATACATAAATACAACTCGAGTCTTATGAAACGACATCGAAATACAACCCTACGTCTGGATGGACACAGGCACATAAGTGGAGACCCACAAGGCCATAAAAAACACCTGCGATACCCACATGGCCACAAGCGCAGCTGCACTTGCCCATAAATCCACAGTTACATTTCTTGACTCCCATACATTAAGAGACACATCTGCGTAAATATACGAAGCCACAGACACGCGTGTGCATCCCCTCCTCTTTAAAAGAACACCTGCGAGGATCCTAACACACCTGCATGCACCCATACCCACACCGACCAGTAAGACCTCAACGCTTGCACCCTCCCCCAAGACATCAGCCACGTGCACAGCCGCACGTGGCTGATGTCTAATAGACACCTGTAAGGTCGCATGCAAGGCCCCAAACACACTTGCATCCTCGCTCACAAGGCCTCGAAACAAGAAAAACTGCACGTTGCTGATTCTAATAAGACCACCTGTAAGGTCGCAATGCAAAGGCATCAAGAACAGAACATGCACTACAGTTCAGCTTCACGAGGCCCCAAACACAGCTGCACACTCGCTCACAAGGCCACAGACACACCTGCACACTCGCTCACATGATCTCAAACACAGCTGCACACTCGCTCACAAGGCCACAGACACACCTGCACACTCGCTCACATGATCTCAAACACACCTGCACACTCGCTCACAAGTCCCCGAACACAGCTGCACACATGCTCACAAGCAATCAAGCACGCTGGCTCACATGCACACTCGCTAGCAAGATCGCAAAAACAGCTGCACACTCGCTCACAAGGCCCCAAACACACCTGTTTCATCCTCCGCAACGGCTCCACACTCGCTCCATTCACGGGGCGGGGCGAGCCAATGGAACACCGATGGCTCTTCGTCCACAATGCCTTGGTCTTGACAGGCGTCTCCACCCTTCGCGCAATCAATGGCTTTTTTTCTTCTTTTTTGAAGACATCTTAAGACAGGAGCAGCGAGGAAAGGGAGGATGATGGTGACTATCAATAACTTGGGGGAGATATAGTGAGATACAAAGGAAAAAAAGGCTTTATACATATGCAGGAAGAGAGAGAGAGAGAGAGAGAGAGAGAGAGAGAGAGAGAGAGAGAGAGAGAGAGAGAGAGAGAGAGAGAGAGAGAGAGAGAGAGAGACGACGAGAGAGAGAGAGAGAGAGAGAGAGAGAGAGAGTTAGAGGGAAGAGAGGGCGAGAGAGGAGGAGAAGAGAGAACGAAAGAGAGAAAACGAGGAGAGAGAGAAGAGAGATGAGTGAGAGATGAGAGAGAGAGGGATAAGAGGGAGGAGAGAGAGAGAGAACGAATGAGAGAGAAAATACGAGAGAGAGAGAGAAGAGAGAGAGAGAGAGAGAGAGGAGAGAGAGAGAGAGGGAGAGGGAGGGGAGAGGCAGAAAGAAGAGAGGGAGAGAGGAGAACGAGAGAGAGAGGGAGAGGAGAGAGAGAGAGAGGAGAGGAAGAGAGAGAGAGAAGAGAGCTTGATAGAGAGAGAGAGAGAGAGAGGAGGGACAGTAGAGAGAGAGCGAGAAGAGAGGAGAGACAGAGGAGAGAAGAGTAGATGAGAGAAGACAAGAGAGAGAGAAGTGAGAGGAAGAGAGAGAGAGAGAGATGAAGATGTTGGAGTAGAGAGAAGAGTGAGATGAGAGAGAGAGAGAGAGAGAGAGAGAGAGAGAGAGAGAGAGAGAAAGAAAGAAAAGAAAAAGGAAAAGTGAGAGGCAGAGAATCAGAGACAAAAGCAAAGAAGTAAGCAGACAGAGATTGAGAAAAAAATAAACAAAGAGACAAAGAGAATGTCACACCGGAAAGGAAGGGGAAGTCAAACCGAAGAATAACAGAAAATAAAGGAGCAGCCATTAAAGAAAGGGAAAAAGATAAATACGAAGATAATGAAACGGCCAGCATTTCGTGTGATGTTCCGCACCAGAAGCTTGCAGTAATTGCCTGCCGTAGAGCCAGCCACCCTGCCGGCACCAGCCCCTTGTCCCCTGCCACTATACCCTATGTTGTTTAACCACCCTCTCGGTATCAACACCCTGTCCCCTCCACCCTACCCTTTGATCTTTCCTTGTCACCCTACCCTTTGCATTCTCCCTGACACTCTGCTCACTGCCGGATAGTCACCCTGTCGATACAAAAAACAAAAACCTATACACCCCCCTTACCCCTGCCGACCCCCAACCCTTACCGGTTGTCCCTTGTGTATAGTTTTGTCCACTTATACTCTCTCTCCTTGTATTCCTGCTGTAGTCCTCTTGTATTCCTGCCGACACCAGCACCCTGTCCCTTCCTACCTGCCCCTAGCACCCTCGCTGTCACCCTGTGTATGTCTGTTGATACCTCCCTGCCACCCTACCTCACTTAACCTCCTCTGCCACACCCTTTTGCCTGTGAAAGAGCTTCGGTCACTCTTCAACGGAGGTGTGAGACTCAGCATGAGAGATATTTTGTAGAATGTGATGACGATCCATAGCGCTCAGAGTAAGAATTTATAAATTTGGTTTATTATTTTTTAAAAGTCGAAATATAAGGATGTTGGTGATAGCGAATGTAGCAGTTGTAACTGTTGTAGACATTAGTAATACATGTAAAGATTAATTCCATGACGCAGAATGATAACACCCTTTGTAAAGCCTACGACAATACCAGAAGAAAATAAACAAACAAACAAACAATGGCAGCGACAACAACAGTAACAAGAGTACAAACGACGACAGTAACAACCACAACAACAACCACAACAATAATAGCAGCAGCAACAGTGATCATGAAAACAGCAGACAATGTCCTCATCCTGACTCCAAATCTCTTTTACGATAATCATCATCATGTTCCATCTGCATAGCCTGTCCCGCAATTCGAATAGTGTTCAGCGCAGCGTGTCATCAACACACATCACCGCATGACAAATATTTCATTTCATTTGCATCCCTGACATCTGCAACAGCAAAACCACGCAAGCCACAACATGGAAATATCTAAATCGAAATCAGAATTTGTGAAAAACTAATATATATACATACACACACACGCATCAGACTATATATCTATATCTATTTATATCTGTATTCCGCGAACAAATATATTCATCTGCGCAATATTCATAGTCTGTTGGTCTCGCTCTCCCTGTCTCGCATCATCTATATTGACACAGCCTTTGTTCGTCATGAATATTTAACGTCAATCATCGGCTCTTGTGCCTCTTACGTGAGCAGAACCTCAAAACCACATTCTATATACATATATTTTTGTCTTTCATCTTTGAATTAAAAAAAAAAAAATTGTGTTAGAATTTCGGCTCTCCAAAAGCCGGGCAGCAGAGGTTGCCATTTATACATTTCTCACCGAGCTCTCTCTCTTTTTCCCAAGTTTATAACAGCCAAAGGGAACGTATTATCCTTGGTATTCTTTTATTTACAAGTTAGGTAACTCAGGGAATGTTTCTTTCATTGTAAAGTTTGATTTAAAGTAAACAAAACTACGAAGAACTGATTAACCCAGCGGTAACTTTGTTTTCCATTCGTGATGCAGGCGCTCTTTCGTCGTGGTGCAAGTCTTCTAAAAACAGG
>NW_028234405.1:35165480-35178346 GCF_977035675.1 Penaeus japonicus
ACATAATGCAAATGTAAACGGTTATTGCAAGGCTGTACTCTCTCTCTCTCTCTCCCCCCTCTCTTTCTCTCTCTCTCTCGTTTTCTCTCTATCTATATATCCATCAGCCTCTACAACTTTCTCCTTCACCGTCCATCTTTTTCCTCCACCTCTCCATTCCATCCTCATCCTCACCTCTCGTCCATATCCTGCCATTTTATATCTTTCTCTCATGCGTAGATTGCATCAAAGTACTTTTCTCTTTCTCTCTCCCTCTCTCTTTCTTTCCCTTCTGTTCTTTTATAGGTGGTTATCAGACTTTCCTCTTCTACCAGCATATTTTTTTTCAGCATAGACGATCGAAAGGTTGAGATAGCAAATGGATGAAAAGGTAAATAGAAAAAATAATCTAGATATACGAATAAAAAGAGAGATAGGTGGACAGAAGAGCTGATTGATGGATAAGTGAACATATTGATGAAGCGATGAATAAGTAATGATGAAAGAAATTGATGAAGGGATTTATTAATTAGAGAAACATATAAATAGACAGATAGATAGACAGCTATAGATAAAGACAGTAGATAGATAGACAGTTAGATATATAGACAGATAAATGAATAAACAAATAAATAGAAAGCTTCCATAGACAGTTAGATAGAAAGATAGTAGATAGATAGACAGTTAGATAGAAAGATAGTAGATAGATAGACATTTAGATATATAGACAGATAAATGAATAAACAGATAAACAGAAAGCTTCCATAGACAGTTAGATAGAAAGATAGTAGATAGATAGACAGTTAGATATATAGATAGATAAATGAATAAACAGATAAATAGAAAGCTTCCATAGACAATTAGATAGAAAGTTAGTAGATAGACAGACAGATATATAGATAGATAAATGAATAAACAGATAAATAGAAAGCTTCCATAGACAGTTAGATAGAAAGATAGTAGATAGATAAACAGTTAGATATATAAATAGATAAATGAATAAACAGATAAATAGAAAGCTTCCATAGACAATTAGATAGAAAGTTAGTAGATAGACAGACAGATATATAGATAGATAAATGAATAAACAGATAAATAGAAAGCTTCCATAGACAGTTAGATAGAAAGATAGTAGATAGATAGACAGTTAGATATATAGATAGATAAATGAATAAACAGATAAATAGAAAGCTTCCATAGACAGTTAGATAGAAAGATAGTAGATAGATAAACAGTTAGATATATAGATAGATAAATGAATAAACAAATAAATAGAAAGCTTCCATAGACAGTTAGATAGAAAGATAGTAGATAGATAAACAGTTAGATAGAAAGATAGTAGATAGATAAACAGTTAGATATATAGATAGATAAATGAATAAACAAATAAATAGAAAGCTTCCATAGACAGTTAGATAGAAAGATAGTAGATAGATAAACAGTTAGATAGAAAGATAGTAGATAGATAAACAGTTAGATAGAAAGATAGTAGATAGATAAACAGTTAGATATATAGATAGATAAATGAATAAACAGACAAACAGAAAGCTTCCACCGAGTACAGCGTCAGGTTGAAGAGTCACAGAACGTCAAATGTTTGAGCACTTTTCTTAGCACGAGCCGCCCCGCTCTCTCTTGGGTCTTCTCCCACTTTTTTCCCCTCAGTCCGCCCCCTCTTCCTTTTCAGATCGTGTCGTGTGTTCCCCTCTAGAGCTTGTCGAGTGTCCTTCTCAGATCCAATATCCGCTCCGCGCACACACCTTTTTGAGCTCCTGTTATCATTATTTCCCCTTTCGAAAGCTGTCAATCACCCGTCAAGCCCACATCATCTCTTCTTTCTCCGCCCGCCTCTGTTCTCTTCTCCATTCTCTCTCTCATTCCCCAGGCACGATCCCTCTCCCCATCCTCCTCCCACGCTCTCTCCCGCTCTCTCCCCCTCGGTCTCATCTTTCCTCTCTCTCTCGCATCCTCTCCTCCGCGCTGGCCCTTCGGTCCAAATCTATATATCCTCCTCTTTTTTCTCATTTTTTCTCATCCTTTCTTTTTCTCTTCCCGCCACATCATTCTTATTTCATATCTAGTGAGATAAAATCTCTCTCCTTCTTTCCTTTTCCTTCTCCCTCTCGCTCTTTCTCTCCTTCCTTTTCTATCTCCTTGTTTCTCTTTATTTTGCATGTTCTTTCCAACCTTCCATCTTATTTCCTTTGTCTCCCTCTCTCTTCTCTCTTTCCTTTTCTATCTCCTTCCTTCTTTTTATTTAGTATGAGCTCTCCATCCCTCCGTACTATTTCCTTTCTCCCCTTCTCTCTCTCTCTCTCTCTCTCTCTCTCTCTCTCCTCAATTCGCGAGCCTTGCGTCCACTGCTCGTTCTGTGGGCCTCTCTCTCTCTCTCTCTCCGTCACGATACCCTGTGAATCTCTTCTCATCTTCAAGCTCGGTCTCCCCTGCTACGTCATTCTCATCCTCTCTCCTCCTCCACTTCTCTCCTCTCTCTCTCTCTTCTTCCTCTCTCTACTCCATCTCGTCTCTCGTCTCTCTCTCCTCTCTCTCTCTCATCTCTCGTCTCTCTCGCATAGCTCTCTCCTCTAGGGTCTCTCACTCTCTCCTTTTGCCCCCCTTATCATTTTTTCCTACTGTTTCTTTCTTTCTCTTTCCCTGTCTATCGCACATGATCTTCGGGTGGGTTGCGAAATCTGTTTCATCACTTTCTTTTATGTCGCTAATCCTATCTCCATCTCGTTCAATCTGTTCTCCCCTCTCTCTCGTCTTTTTCTTCTTTCTCTCTCTCGCTTCTTTCATTTGTGCGAATCTGCTGCTCTTCCTTTCGCCTCTCTTTCCCTCTGCCCAATCTACTACTCTTTGACTCTTTCTTTCCTCATTTTTCCTCGTCCCTTTCTTCTCTCTCTTCCGAATTAATTTCCTTAATTCTTCTTTTCTATATTCTTTTTTTTTTTTTCTTCTTTCTCTTTTTCTCCTTTCTCTTCTCCTAATTCTTCTTCCTTCTCTCTTTCCTTCCTGTCTTTATTTTCTTCTCTTTCTTCTTTTATTTTTCTTCTTAAATTCCTTCCTTTCTTTTTTTCATTAATTCTTTCTTTCCATTCTCTTCTTGTCTGTTCCTTACGCTATCCCCTCCTCTTTTTCCCTTCTCCTCGTTTCTCTCTTTCATCGTTTCTCCTCTCGTTGCCGTTCCTTTCTTTTATTTATCTTCTTGCCCCCTAATGTTCTTCTGCTTTGTCGTTTGTTTGTTTTTTCGTTTCGCGCTTCTCGTTTTCTCTTGTTCTTTTTCGCTCGTCGCTTCTCTCTCTTCTCTTTTTTTTCTTTCGCCCTTCTTTCTTCTCTTCATTTCTATTGTCGTTTCCCTCGCATTTTCATCTTACCTCTTTTTATACATTTTTTTTTACTTCATTTTACTCATTATTCTCTTCCACGTCTTTTACCTTTCTCTGTTTCCCCTTTGTCATCCTTCCTTCCCTCTCTCCTACCTACCTTTACCATTCTTTTATTTCTATTTCCATCATGCTTCCTTCCCACATCATCTGCCCTACTCTTTCTCCCCTCTCCTCTTCCTATTCCTCTTTTCCTCTTAGTCTTTCCCCTTCTCTATTCCCATTTCTTTCTCCTTTCTAACCCTTCTTCTTTTCCTTCTCTCTCCTTACTCCCACTTTTACGTTTCATCTGCCCATCACCATGGCCAATTTTCTTTATTCTTTTCCTTTTTTTTTTTTCTTTTCTTTCCTTCTTTTTTTTTCCTTGTTACTTTCCTCACCTTCCCTTTCGGTTTTTTCTTATTTTCTTCTTCTTTTCCTTTCCTGTCTTCTGTTTTCTTTTTTTTTTCCTTTGTTCTTATTTTCTTCTTTTCTTCTTTCCGTTTTTGTGTGCCATTTTTCCTTCTGTCCCAAATTTTCCCTCTTCCTCTCGCCATTCATCCACCTCACCTCCCTCTTTCTTCCTACCCCCCCCTGGCCTTTGGGGCATCCATCCCATCCAATACTAACAAACAAAACCAACAAAACCCCTCTGCAGATACCCATGCCCGCTCTCTTAATATCCAAAGACAAAGATCTCGTGGTCCCAGCAATCTACTAAACGAACAACGCCCCCCCTCTCCATCTCCCCTCTCTCACAACCCCTCCACCCCTCCCTCATAACCCTCATTCCAGTTGTCCCTCTCTCGCCTCCCCTCATCAATCCTTTTCATATTCTCTGTCGCTTCTCTCCCTCTCTCTCTCTCATCGCCTCTCTCCGGTGTGCTTCTCGCGCCTCTTCGGGTCTTCTGCTCCCCCAGCTCTTTGCTCCTCGGTGCCCTCTAGCGATGGCTCGCAGCGCATAGCTCTCCTCTCAATCTCTATTTGCATGCTACTGCCCGCTGCATGCATTATACGCCATCTCTTCTTCTCAACGGATGTCGAGTACAGCATTCTCATATCCACTTCTCCTCCCCCTCACACCACACACACCACTCTCTCTCGTCTCGTCTCTCTTCCGCTTCCTCGTCTCCTCGTCGCTCGCAGTCGTCTTTTTTCTCTATTTCTTTCTTTTTTCTCTCTGGTTACTCTCTCGTGGAGGTCCTCGTCCGAGACGTATGATTCTTCCTGAGACGAGAACTGTTGGCTGGTCTCCTACCCCCCGCGTCACAGTGGTCATTAGGCGACCACGCACAGGTGTAGGTGGTGACTCGCGTCGCCATCTCCTCCTCTCTCCCGTATTCTCAGAATCCGTCCTCCTAACTCTCTCCCTCCTCCCTTCACCCTCCCCCTTTTCCTTCCCTCCCGCCCCCTTTTCCTTCCCTCGCCACGTGCGTTCCCCCCCCCCGCCCCCTCAATCAACCACCCTATTTCCCTCCACCCTCACTCCCTCCCTCCCAGCCCCATCCCCCCCCTCCTCGCACCCCTAATCTTCCCTCCCCTCATCTTTCCCTCCGTTGAATGATAAATAATTCATATGTAAATACAGCCCAATGGATCCCCAGAGGTTTGGCGTCATTATGTGCCGTTTGTACAGAGGTGATGTACGAGGCCGCTACGTCGCCACGCGCATCTGTGCATCTGTTCGGCGTGACGGGGTTGGTCTTTGTGAGGTCTAGGGAGGGGGTAGGGGGTGGGTAGGGGGTGTGATGGGGGAGGGAGAGGGGGGAAGGGGAGAGGGGGTGAAGGGGAGGGGGTGAAGGGGAAAGGGTGTGATGGGGAAGGGGAGGGAGAAAGGGGAGAGGGTTTGAAGGGGAGGGGGATGAAGGGAGGGGAGTGAAGGGAGGGGTGTGAGGGGAAAGGGGGAGGGAGAAAGGGGAGAGGGTGTGATGGCCAGTGGGAGGAAGGGGAGGTGAGAGGGGAAAGAGAAGGTGACTGGGGAGGATATGAAGGGGGAGAAGGGATGGGACAGGGATGATGGGACGGGGGAGAAGAGAAGCGGCGAGGGAAGGGGAGAGAGTGGATTGGGTGAAGGGAGAAGGAGAGGGGTTAAGAAGAGCGTATGGGATGAAAGGGGGTGACAAGAATGTGAGTGTGTGAATGAGAGTGTGGGGAGTAATAGAGATAAGCGGACAGCGGAAGAAAAAGAGACAGATGAGAATGAGAGAGAAAAAAATAATAATAATAAAAAAAAAAAATAAATAAAAAAAAAAAAAAAAAAAAATATATTATATTAATATCTTTATATATTATATATATATATATATTATATATATAATATATATATATAGATAGATAGATAGATAGATAGATAGATAGATAGATAGATAGATAGATAGATAGATAGATAGATAGATATATATATAGATAGATAGATAGATAGATAGATAGATAGATAGATAGATAGAATAAGACCCACCGCTCCCCATCTCTTATAGACTCCCCATACCACACAATAAAAAAATATGTTTTTATGATCATTATCATCATTACTGTGTATATAATTCACATATAAGAAGAAAAAAAACATCAATATAACTATACAATAGATAACACCCATGATATCAAATAATAACAAAAACAAAAACTACAAAATCGCCATTTACTGCAACGGAAACGCTAGTTGCAACCCGAAAGAGATAGTCCATCATGTAAGTTCATTTATTTCCCGCATTGCATTCCCTTGCAAAGTCCCCCCTTTGTGTAATTCTTTTAATCAGACATGACATGCTAATTAGATCCTTTCGTCCACCTGATCTAAGGTTCAATCTTGACTAAAAGGCTGATATGAGAGAGTGTTTATGATGATGATTTTAATAATTAACATTACCAGTATTGGTATTAGAGATGTTGTTTTTGCTGTTGTTGTTTTTCTGTTGATTTTGTTGTTGTTTTTGTTGTTAACATTATAATTGTTCTTCTTATAATTATTGTATTTGTTTGTATCTTGACATTATTATCATTATCATGTTTATTATTGTTGTTATCAATATTATCATTATCCTCCTCATTATTATCATTATTGTCATTATGATTGTTATTACCATCATTATCATTATAATTGTATCATTATTATCATTATAATTATTGTTCTTGTTACCTCTATAATTATCATCGTTATAATCATCATTATTATAATTATTACATTGTTATTATCATCAATATAATTATCACTCCTACTACCATTATCATTATAAATATAATTATCATTATCATCATTATTATTATCAATTATTATTGTTATTATCCTTATTATCATCATTGCCATTAGTATTATTATCATTATCATTATTATTATCATGGTTATGATTATCGTAATCATTGTTATAATTATTATCAATACAATTATTATGATTACCCTTTTCATTATTACTATCATTATTATTATCATTAATATCATTTTTTATTCTCATTATCATTATTATTTATATTATTATTATTATTACTATCATTATTATTATCATTAATATCCTTATTCTATTCTCATTATTATTATTCATATCATTATTATCATTATCAATATCATCATTATCATCATTATTATTCATTATCATTATTACCACTATCATTGTTATTGTTATTATATTAACATATCATCATCATCATTCTTGTTATCGTCGCTATTATTATTATTATTATTATTATTATTATTATTATTATTATTATCATTATCATCACTATTACTAGTAGTAGAAGTAGCAGCAGCAGCAGTAGTAGTATTGGTAGTAGTAGTAGTAGTGGTCGTGGTGGTAGTTGTACTAGTAGTAATACAGTGGTAGTCTTAGTAGCAGTTATAGTAGTAGTACTAGTAGTAGTAGTAACAGTAGTAGCAGTAATACCAATAGTAGTACGGTATAATTGTAGAAATAGTAGTAGAAATAGTGGTGGTAACAGTAATAATAGAAGTAGGGTAATGTGGGGCAAAATGAGACACTTAAGGAAATTTTCAACATTTCTTCACACATGAAGATGTGGATACAAGAATACAAGGCTAAAACATAATGTTTCAAGTATAAGAATTACAATAACAAAAGCAAAACCTATCTACCATGTTTAAATTTGAGAATTTTCCTTTTCAATTTTCAATAGGTCTAATGTCTCATTCTACCCAGCACTCGGGGCAAAATGAGACACACCATTAATCCTCGTTAATCCTTGTTGATAATTATTAAAAATCAACATTGCTTAGTAAAGTTTAGAAGTATCATTGATATGATACTCCAAAGAACCAGAAGAGGGGGAAGGCTTTATGACACCCCCCTATATTTTGTTGAAAAAGTGAAAGCCGCTTACTAAAGTTCATAAAACTGATTAATTGTATGCTATCTGGTTCAAATCAAAATGTTACTGTCCAAAAGCTTTGGATAAGTGGCCGCTCGCACTAGGCAAATGGTTTTCTATAATTAAGAGTGAAAGTCAGCAGGCTTATGCAAATTTAGGCCAATGGCTTGACTGCTGTCGCATTTTGCCCCATATTCATCACAGGAGGAAGATAATTAAAAAATGTAAAATGGTGCTTCTTATTAGGCCAATCTTTCTCAGGAATGGAAAATCATACCCAAATTAACAGAAAGAAAAAGCTCCATCTCACTCATCTTGCAGCATTTGCAAAAAGAGGGCAAAAAATGGTCCAACACTCGTGATAAGACAGCGGAAAATGGCGGTTCTGATTGTCAAAGAGTTCCTCTGGAAGCCGTTTGTGTTCACTTCACCATCGAAATTCATCGAGACGAACACTGAGAAACACGCGCAAGTGATCATTTAACACGTTGAATAATGAGTTGAATTGTTTTCGAGAAAAGGAGGCCCGATTTTCAATATGAGACACAAAATGTCTCATTTTGCCCCGTGTCGCATTTTACCCCACTTTACCCTAGTAGTAATAGCTGGAGTAGTCGTAGTAATAGTAGTAGTATCATCATCATTATTGTCAGAATTTTCGTGAAATATTGTATAATTATTTCAACTAAATCTGCACTCTCTCTCTCTCTCTCTCTCTCTCTCTCTCTCTCTCTCTCTCCTCCCCCCCCCCCTCTCTCTCTCTCTCTCTCTCTCTCTCTCTCTCTCTCTCTATCTATCTATCTATCTATCTATCTATCTATCTATCTATCTATCTCTCTCTCTCTCTCTCTCGCCTCCTCTCACTCTCCTTTTTTCTCTCTCGCTCTCACTCTTTCTCTCTCTCTCTCTCTCTCTCTCTCTCTCTCTCTCTCTCTCTCTCTCTCTCTTCCTCTCTCTCTCTCTCTCTCTCTCTCTCTCTCTCTCCTTCTCCTCTCTCTCCTCTCTCCATCTCTCTCTCTTGTACACTCTCTCCATCTCCGTCTCTCTCACTCCTCTCCTCTCTCTCTCTCTCCTCTCTCTCTCATCTCTCACTCCCTTCTCATCTCTCTCTACTCAATCTCTAGATAGCTCGCTCTCTACTATCGCTAGCCATCTATCTCTCCTCTCGCTCCGTTCAGCATCTCTCTCTCTCTCTCTCACTCTCTCTCTCTCGCTCTTCCTCTCTCTTTTCGCTTTCCCTTTTTTCTCTCTCTCCCTCTCTCCCTCCCTCTCTCCTGATGTTCAATATGCAAATGAAGAAAATAGGAAACTATACTAGAAGCTTTGATCTCTCCAACGAATAGTTATGTCGTTTATAACTGCAAAGGAGGAAAGTGTAATAATATAAATATGAATAATATAACACCTAACTTTTTTTTGTCTAAGGTTACAAAGGTGTGTTGCGTTCACGAATCTACGATAGGTTGTGTGTTATGTGTGTGTGTGTGTGTGTGTGTGTGTGTGTGTGCGTACATGTGTGTGTGTGTGTGTGTGTGTGTGTGTGTGTGTGTGTGTGTGCGCGTGTTTGTCTGCACATGCGTGTCTATATGCCTTTGTATGTATGTGAACACCTATGAATACGTGGATGTGAGGCTCCTTTGTGGATTAAAAAAAAAAAAAAAAAAAAAAAAGAATAGTGAGCGTTTCCTATTCTGTGTCAATCTAAACTTTCCCGCCAGCGATGATTTTTTCCTTTTTTTCCATCTGAAATTTTCGAATTCACTGGATTAGTTCTTTTTCCTTCTCCCCCCCTCCTTCTTCTCCTCCTCCTCCTCTTCCCTTTCTCCCCTCTTCCTTCCCCCTCCTTCTATTTTCCGTTTCCCCCCTTTCTCCTCCCTTCCTCCGTCCCTCGTTTCCTCCCTTCCCACCCTTCCTTCCCCTCACCCCCCCTTTCCCCTTTCCTCCTTTCCCCTTCTCCCTTCCCTTCCCTTCACACTCTTCCCTCCTTTCCCCCTCGCCCTTCCCATTCCCCTCTCCTGTCCCTTTCCTTTTCCTTCCTCCTCCCTCCCCTTCCTTTTCCCCTCCTTCCCCTCCTTCCTTTCCTTCCTCTTTTTCTTTTTTCCTTCCTTTTTTTTCCTTCCATCCTTCCCTTCCTCCATTCCTTCCTTCCCCTTTTCCTTCCTTCCCCTCCTCCTTCCTTCCTTCCTTTTCCTCCTTTTTCCCTCTTTCCTTCACCTCCCTCCCCCTTTCCCCTTTTTCCCTCTTTTCTCCGTCCACCTGTGTCCTTTTTTCCCCCCCTCCTTCCTTCCCCCCTCCTTCCGTATTTTGTACCTACCGTTCGTTTCTCCGCCATGTTCCATTTTCCCCTTCCTCCTTTTTTCCCCCCCTCCCCCTTTTCCTCCTTTCCTTCCTCCTTCCCCCCTTTCCATTTCCTCCTCTCCTTTCCCCCGCCTTCCTCTGTTTGTCCGTCTGTTTGTCTGTATGTCTGTCTGTCTGTCTCACGCACATAGCCACACGCGCTTGTCTATCTCTATTTTCTTTTACTTTAGTCATTCAGTCGTTTACTTATTTAATCCTTTACGTAGAAAGTTGATTTGCTGTTGCTTTATGCAGCAGCTTAATTTCGATGTCAATAAAGAGTAATCCATTGGGCCATTTTCCTCTGCCGCCATTAATGGCTTGTGTCCGTCAAGAAAAACACCGAAAAACACTTGGAATTGAACTTCACTTGTGCAAGATTAAAACAACAAAAAGCCCGTATCTGAGGGAAAGCTCTCTCTCTCTCTCTCTCTCTCTCTCTCTCTCTCTCTCAAATCATTTAGGCATAGTCTCACTCACTCTGCTCTATTCATCGTCTGCTCTCTCTCTCTATCTTTCTCTTCTCTCTCGCTCTCTCTCTTCTCTTCTCTCTATACAATGTATATTCTTTTCATATCAAAATCTCAATCCGCTCTCTCTCTCTCGTCTCTCTCTCTCCTTATCTCTTCCGCCTCCTCTCTCTCTCTCATCCTGTACCTCCTCTCTCTCCTCATCTCTATCATCTTCTCTCACTCTCTCTCTTTTTCTTTCTCTCTATCTATAAGTCTATCTATCTCTATCTCTCTCTCTCATTCTCGTCTCTCTCTCTCTTCTCTCCTCTCTACTCTCTCTCTCTCTTCCTCTATCTATCTATCTATCAATTATCTATCTATCTATCTATATATATATAATATATATATTTATATATATATATATATATATATATATGTGTGTGTGTATGTGTGTGTGTGTGTGTGTGCGTTTGCGTGTGCGTGTGTATGTGTGTATTTTGACTAATTGTTAACATAATCGCAATATCGTTCTAGCAAACATGAAACCAAAGACCCTGAGGGCGTGATCGGACGAGCCGTAAGAACTCTGAAGCAATATACAAAGAACCGTTGTTGACTCCGCACAGCAATCAACAAAGTTTTGCAATAAACATAGTTGAGGCCATTTCTGCAGTCATGCGCCCATCTGCATAGAAACGGGCGAATAAAATGAGTGAGGAAAATGAGAAAGTAAATGAAGGGATGAATGGGGATTAGAAGGTGACGGAAAAAGTGGATGTATACTTATTTATGTTCGTGTGTGTATATAAGTATGCATATATGTATATATATATATATATATATATATATATATATATATATATATATATATATACATACACACAACTAACACACACCCGAGCACACACACACACACACACCACGACACTTCACATCACATCACAGCACAACTACGCACACATTATATATATATATACATATATATATATATATATATATAATATATATATAATATATATATATATATTAATATATATTTACATATATATATATATATATATATAATATATATATATATATATATATTATAAAATGTAGTGTGTGTGTGTGGTGTGTGTGTGTTTGTATGTGTGTGTGTGCGTGTGTGTGCGTGTGGTGTTATTTTTATAGTATATATAACAATATAATATAAATGTTTTTATATAAATATATATAATATACAATATATATATATATTATATATTTATTTACAATATTATAAATGTTTTGTATATATATATATATTTATATATCCATATATATAAATATATTTAATATACATAATGTAAATATATATATATAAATTTAAAAATATAATATATATAATATATATATATATATATATATATATATATCCCTTCCCTCCCACTCCACCGACCCCAGACCCCAAATTCTCCTAAATCAGACAGCTTAAGACGAGACAAGAGAATCCGTAGCCACAGCTTTACTTGGAAAGTCCTCAATCGGCCGCCAAAAGCAGAGCAGATCGTGTAAAAGAATTGAAACCGATCGGATATCAGAATCACCCCCTCCCCCTTCCCCCTCCCCCTCCCCTTTTCCCCGCCCCCGCTAACCTTCACCTTCACTTCGCATTGTGTGTGCTCATCCGGCTGTAAAATGTCAACCTATCCACTTTCTTCGTCTTCTTCTTCTCCTTTTTCTTCTTCTTATACGTCTTGTTCTTGTCCCTCTTCTTATCATTAACATTAGCATTATCATCATTATAAGCATTAGCATTATCATCATTATTATTATTGTTGTTGTTGTAGTTGTTATCATCACAACTATCTCTATAACCTTATTGATATTGTAACTGATATTAGTGTTATCCTTATCAATATTAATCTCACAATCATTATCATTACTATTATCATCTTTACAGTCATCCTTCGTTGTTGTTTTTTCTTCTGTTTTTTCTTTTTCTCCGTTTGTTTCCCTCCGCTTCTTCTTTTTCTTCTTCTTCTTCTTCTTCTTCTTTCACCGTTTCCTCTTCTCCTTCTTCTACTTCTTCTTCTTCGTCCTCTTCGCGTCTCCGCTAAGCCTGTAATTGCTCACATCAAGACACGCCGCAAAGAATTAGCGAATTGGGGACGACAAAAGAAGTAATTTGCCCTCGAGCGGTGTCGGTGGGGATTTATGGGGGGAGGGGGAGGGGAAGGGGAAGGGGGAGGGGGAGGGGTGGATTTGGATCAGAGGGAAGGGAGGTGTGGGGGGGAGGGGACGGGATGGGAGAGGGACGGGAGAAGGGAAGGGGAAGGGCAAGGACAGGGAGAGGGGGAAGGGGAGGGGAGAAGGTGTGATATGAGAACAGGGTGAGGGGGGGGGGCTAGAGGCTAGGAGAAGGGGTAAGGGGAAGGGTGGATTTGCGGGAGGA
>NW_028234405.1:35185946-35188446 GCF_977035675.1 Penaeus japonicus
AGAAAGAAAGAAAGAGAGAGAGAGAGAAATAGATAGATAGATAGGTAGAGAGAGAGAGAGAAGAAGAAGAAAGAGAGAGAGAGAGGCAGACAGACAGACAGGGAAAGAAAGCTTTGCCTTTACATTTCTCGCAAAGCGCCTGGCAGGGAAATGGATTTCCTTCCCGATTACAGCTATTATTGAACAGGGGGAAGGGGGAGGGGGGGTGAGGAGAGGAAAAAAGAGACATACCACACGCCTGTGAGCCTTAATTGAACGCGCCAAACCTTGAATTGAATTACATTATATACATCGAAGAGAGAGAAAAAAGAGAGAGTGAGTGGAAGGGAGGGATTGAGAGATAGATAGATAGATAAAGAGAAAAAGAGAGAGAGAGAGGAAGATGGAGAGGGAGAGGGAGAGGGAGAGGGAGAAAGAGAGAGAGAGAGAGAGAGAGAGAGAGAGAGAGAGAGAGAGAGAGAGAGAGAGAGAGAGAGAGAGAGAGAATAAAGAGAGGGAGGAGGAGAGAGAGAGAGAGAGAGAGAGAGAGAGAGAGAGAAAGAGAGAGAGAAGAGAGAGAAGAAAGAGAAGAGAGAGAGAGAGAGAAAGAGAAAGAGAGAGAGAAAGAGAAAGAGAGAGAGAAAGAGAAAGAGAGAGAGATAAGAGATAAGAGAGAGAAGGAGAAAGAGAAGAATATAGAAAGAACGAGAAAAAAAAGAAGAAAAAGAGAGAAAAACAAGAAAAAAAAAAATCCAAAAGCTCAACACGAACACAACACTCTAAGCATATCTTCCGAGTAGACATTAAGACCAACAGCCTCGCAACAAAATCAATATTCAAACTCGGTGTCTCATCCCCTTTCCTTCCTGTGTGACGGCTCCTTGACAGCCCACCCGCGTCAGAGCTCGGTGTTTCCAGCGCCAGTGCACAATCGGCTAATTACTCACCCGGCGTTTCGCTTTGGCTTCGAGAACCACCTTTGATCCTTCGAGTTCTTTGGCAGAGCCCTCCGTCTCCTCCTGAGCGCTGGCCCTTTTTTTCTTTTTTCTTCTCTTTTTTTTTTTTTTTTTGAAGTTGTGTTCGTGTTTTTTGTTGTTGTTGTTTTTTTTTTATTATTTTTTGTCTGTCTCTGTTTCTGTTTTTTATTTTTCAGTCCCTGTTTCTACCTCAGCTTCTCTCTCTCTCTATCTCCCCTCGCGCTCTCCTCTCATGCTCTCCCTCCCTCCTCTCCTCTCTCCCCTTCAGCTCACCCGCTCTCGCCACTCGCTCTCTCTCTCTCTCCTTCTCTATCTCTCCTCTCTCTCTCTCTCTCTCTCATCCTCACTCTCATACCTCCCCTCTCCTTACTCCCTCGTCGTTCTCTCGCTCCTCCTCTCTCTCTTCCTCTCTCTCTCCTTCTCTCTCTGCTTTTCTTTTCCCCTCCCCCCCCCCCCCCCCTCTCTCTCTCTCTTTCTCTTCGCTCACAGTGTGTGTGTGACTGTGTGAGTGTGTGTGTGTAATATCTATATAAATATATATATATATATAGTGATAGTTTTTTATATATTATATACATACACCACATACAACATTAAATAGTAAATATCCTCTCCCTCTCCCTCTATTTCTCCTTCTCTCGTCGCTCCCTCTCTCATTCTCTCTGATATATAGATATATATATATATATATATATATATATATATATATATATATATATGTGTGTGTGTGTGTGTGTGTGTGTGTGTGTGTGTGTGTGTGTGTGGGTGTGGGTGTGTATGTATGTTGTTTTCTTCTCCGTCTATTTGTCCCTATCTCCCTGTCCCTCCCTCTGTCTCTTTCCCTCCCTCCCTCTCTCTCCTTTTTCTCTTATTCTCCAGTAATTGTTCTCTTCCTCCAGTGCCTTGTTAATTACGCACGTATTTACCACAACGGCGTTAGACTAAGAAGAAAAAATATTAATGTTGATCCTAACCTGTCAGAAGAATGACAAGTTTCTGACGTGGAGACTTTGTGACATGACAGGCACGAGAGAAAAAAAAGGGAGAGGAAAAAGATAACTTTAAAAGTCATCACGATAATTTCCTCTCAATTATTTCCAAACACTTTGATCTTAGAGAGAAAATAAAAAATTGCCCGATTAGCTGAAATCACCTTTCTGTGGCTGAATAGAGCGTTTACGAGCGACCGGGTGAATAGAGCCTTGGTTTATGAATAGACTGATTTAACGACTGCTAATCCAGGTCCATGTGTGTTTTGGCTGGAATGCTCATCTCCGAGGCAGGAAAGGGAATTCCAGCAGAAACACACAAAAATGTGATGACGGGGGGGGGGAACGGGGGGGACGGGCGTTCACACACACAATTCCTAACTCACACACACACACACACACACACACACACACACACACACACACACACAAACGCGCGCGCACACAAACACGCACGCACATGCAGACACACACGACAAGCGCATAAATACACATACTTAATTAATTATATAACATATACATCATACATTTTTATATATTATACTATAATATAAT
>NW_028234405.1:35205946-35208446 GCF_977035675.1 Penaeus japonicus
CCCCCCTACCCTCCCTTCCTCCCCTCCCTCCCTTCCTCCTCTCCCTCCCTTCCTCCTCTCCCTCCCTCCCCTCCACCCCTCTACCCCAACCCCAACCCCAACCCCTAAAATACCCTTCTCGCAACCGAATAACACCCGAATCACATTACGACATACGTTTAAGCAACCCCCTCGGCCGGATCAGGGGCTCTTCCCCGCTCTATCGGCCGGCCACAGCTAATGGACCACCCGTTGCGTTATTAGCAGGGGGGAGAGAAAATATAGGGGGGGAGGGGGAGATGGGACAGAGGGATGAGAAAGAGAGATGAGGAAGGGGAGGGAGGGTGGGAGGGAAGGAGGAAGGGAGGGAAGGAGGGGTAGGCTAAGAGGAGATGAGGGAGAAAGGCTGTGAGAAAGAGAAGAGAGAGAGAGAGAGAGAGAAAGATGAGGGCGGGGGGGGGGGGTGGGAGGTGAGAGATGGATGGACGGAGGGAAGGAGGGAGAGAGGGAGGAGAAGGAGGCTTTGGAGGGAAAGAGGGAAGGAAGCTGAGAGGGGGGGTGGAGAGATGAAGAGAAATGATGCGTTATGAGCAGCAAGGGGCAAGAAGGAGGCGGAAAATGAGAAGAGGGGAGGAGGAGGAGGATACAGAGAAGGAGGACAAAGAAAAAAAAGACCAAAAGAAAAAGAAAACACATTATGGAAGCAGGTTAAACAAAGAGACAGAGAGCATAGACAAAAACAACAATAAACGAAGAAGATAAGAAAATAAAGAAGAAAAGAAGGAAGACATAAACCCCTCCATTCCCAATCCCCCCACCGACAACCTCCTACCCCCATCACATCCCTCCCCCCCGTACCCCAACCCGAACCCTAACCCCGCCCACCCGCCCACCCGCAAAGTCAAAATCTTCCTCTCCCATCCGTGTGAAGAAACAAAACATTCCAGCGCCACCGGACACGGCCAAACGACACTCTCTTACAAGGTGTTTTTGCCTGGCTAAAATCTCCACCTTCAACCCCCCCCCCCCACTCCCCCTACTCCCTCATCCACCCACTAACCCACCCCCACCCCACCCATCCACCCACCCATCCCCAACACACACCCCACTGTGGGAGAAGCCGTGGGAGCCTCGAAGGTACGGCAGAGTTTATGTAAATCTGAAGGGATCAGCTGTTTATATACACGTGGGAACATTTGTCTCGAATATTAACTCGTGTGAATGGACATATGTTTATTGTATTACTTACCTTCTCGATGCCTTGGTTGAGGGTATATATGCATAATTCCATCATTACCTTGTATCATATGCTATTCCATTGTTGTTGTATTATTGCTTGGACGTATATTGATATTGATTTTCGTACATTTTAAAAAGGTACTGAAAAGTGACATTTCAGGTGATATCAACAGATTTACTCGTGAGGACAAGTCAATTACAATCAACAGGGCGATGAATACAAATGGATTCATCATCGTAGAATAATTTATGAATGAAAATACATAATGCAATATAATAACCAAAACCAAAAATTCGTTTTGAATTATTCTGAGGATCTGAATCATATATCTTACATAGTGGATTTATTAATTCACTTTATATAAAAGAAAATATTTGATACAAAAAGATGGTAATCATAATAATGATCATGATAGCAATCGTAATGAAATTGATAGTAAGGTGAAAGGTGATACTGATGGTAATGGTCATAATAATAACAATAATAAGGATGATGATGATAATGATGAGGATGATAATGATGCTACTGTGCTACTGCTACCACGATTGCGATCAATGATGACAATGATAATGACAATCATGCTAACAATGATAATGACAATAGTAATGTTAATAATGATGATAGTATTACTAATACTAATAATGATAATGACAATAGTAATATTAATACTGATGATAATATTACTACTAATGATAATGATAATGACAAAGTAATGATAATGATGGTGATAGTAATATTACTATTAATAATGACAATGATGATAACAACGATTATGATAATCCAGATGATAATGATAATAATAATGATAAGAATAATAACTATGATAATGAAAATAATGATAATGGGACAATAATGATATAATAATGATTATGACAATAACAATAAAAATAATGATGATAATGATAATGATAATGTTGATAATGATAAAAATGATGACAGCACCATCAACAACAAAAAGACAATAGCAATACTACTATTAATAAAATTATAAAAAGGATATATAATATGACAATAACAACAATAATAATAAACCTTTACTACATTTCTTACCATTACCCTATTATTTCGTTTCCATAAAGAAAATCACAACGACCCGAAATAATTAAACAAACCTCTAAAAGACTAAATCATTATCATCATTATCCCATTTCTCTAAACAAACAAACACACACACACATACATACTCTGAGCTGCGTTTGTTTACAGCTACACAGTTTTCGCTCCCTTGCCACACAAAGCACCGATTTAACGTCGCCATTTCTCACTAACAACAAATAATCC
>NW_028234405.1:35218446-35225946 GCF_977035675.1 Penaeus japonicus
AGAGAGAGAGAGAGAGAGAGAGAGAGAGAGAGAGAGAGAGAGAGAGAGAGAGAGAGAGAGCAGAGAGAGAGAGAGAGCGAGAGAGAGAGAAAGTAACAGAGTGAGAGAGAGAAGAGGGAGAGAGAGGAGAGAGGAGAGAGAGAAGAGAGAGAGA
Organism: Penaeus japonicus; assembly: GCF_977035675.1. Classification (NCBI taxonomy): domain Eukaryota; kingdom Metazoa; phylum Arthropoda; class Malacostraca; order Decapoda; family Penaeidae; genus Penaeus; species Penaeus japonicus. The sequence continues at coordinate 35,218,601 of NW_028234405.1, forward strand.
GAGAGAGACAGAGAGAGAGAGAGAGAGGAGAGAGAGGAGGCGAAAGAGAGAAGAGGAGAGAGAGAGAGGAGAGAGAGAGAGAGAAAGAGATAGAGATGAGAGAGAGAGAAGAGAGAGACGCGCGCGCGAGAGAGAAGAAGAGAGAGAGAGAGAGGGAGAGGGAGAAGGTGAGGAGAGAGAGTGAGAGAGAAGAGAGAAAGAAAGAGGTAGAAGAGGGAAAGGGAGACGGAGAGAGAGAGAGAGAGAGAGAGGGAGAAGGTGAGGAGAGAGAGAGAGAAGGAGAGAGAGAGAGAGAGAGAAGAGAGAGAGAGAGAGAGAGATGAGGTGGGTGACGGAGAGAGAGAGAGAGAGAGAGAGGGAGAGAGAGAAAGAAAGATTGAGAGATAGAGAGAGAGAGAGAGAGAGAGAGAGAGAGAGAGAGAGAAAGAGAAAGAGAGAAAGAAAGAAAAAAGACAGCGAGAGGGGGGAGGGGAGGGAAGGGAGAAGAGTGGAAGAGGAAGGGGCACAGATGAAGCACAGAAAGGGGGTAAAAGGAAGAATTAGATAAGCAGGTCGAAGAGAGGAGGGCAGGAGGGAGGGGGGGGAGGGGGGACGTCATGGATAGGGAGGGAGGGAATGATGGAAGGGGAGGAAGGGGGGGAGGGGGGTGTCTGAGGCGTATCCATAGGCCTCCTTACGTCACCTGGCCGCCGCGGTGGGACAATCTTGATGAAGATTCTTGTCCCTCTGCCACAAAAGGGGGAGCGACTCACAATGCCAACCCGACGCCCCGCTCTCTTCACGGGACACAACGCTGGTTATTGTTGTTGTTATTTAGATCCTCTTCGGCGGTGTGGGCGGATGGGTGGGCGGATGGGCGGGTGGGTAGGTGGGTGGGTGGGTGGGTGGGTGGGTGTTGGAGAGGGGAGAGGGGGGGGGGTGAGGGAGGGAGAAAGGTGGGTGGGCGTAAGAGTGTGGTGGGGACAGGGAGGGGGGAGATGTACGGCGGCGGGATGGATAAGGTAATTTTAAATGGAAGGTAAGGGGAAGGAAAGAGGAGGAGAGGGGGGAAGTAAGGACGCACCGTCGGAAGAAGAGAGAAGAAGATGATGAGAGGGAGAATGGAGAGAGGAAGAAAGAAGAAAGAATAATAAGAAGAAGAAAGGAGAAAGAAAGAGAGAAGTAAAAAGAAGAAGATGAGGAAGAAGAAGAAAAGAAAGAAGAAAGAAGAAAGCAGAAGAAGAGAATGAAGAAAGGAGAAGGAAGAGAAGAAGAACAACAACAACAACAACAAGAAAGAAGAACAAGAAAGAAGAATAAGGACACAGAGCATTCAAAGTGTGATTTATGCCAGCCGTACCACGACCATACGATAGATAGACCGTGATTGTCAGCCCCCCCCCTGCCCCCCTCCCCCCACCATTGGGCGGAGGTTCGAAATTATATTTATCGTGTGGCCTCGACATCAAGAGATATTCAGCTATAACAGCGGCCATCTCATTAACCGAACCCTGGGAATTCATCCAGGGGCGGCCCACCGGGTAAGGGAACGCAAGCCACTCCGTTGAATTATGCTTCGTGTGTCGGTCCGAAGGAAGGATTCATTATCATATTATTAAGGATGGTCGGCGGTGCAATGGGATGCCTTGTTTCTTAGTCGTTCATTCAGCTTCTTTCTGTTTTTTTTTTTTTTTTTTTTTTTTTTTTTTTTTTTTTTTTTTTTATATCACTATCATTCTTTCGTTTCGGTTTTTGGATTTCTTATCGGTTTCGTTGGTCATGATTTTTTTTTTTTTTTATTAATTACTTGATTCGTTGATTATTATTATTGTTGTCATTATTATTATCATTATTATTATAATCATTATTGTTGTTGTTGCTACTACTACTGCTGCTATTGTTATCATCATTATTACCACTATCATAATCATTATCATTAATATCATCATAATTATCAACATCATCATTATTGTTATTATCATCCTTATAGTGGTAATAACTATTTTCATTGATATTATCATTGTTATCATTATTGATATTACTATTTTTACTATTATTGTTATCATAATCATTATCATCATTTTCTCGACCACTAATACTATTATTATGATTAACATCATTAGTAATATTACTATCATCATTATTAGAATTATCAATATTATTATCATCATTCACAATATCATTATTTTCATCATTATTCGTAATATATTTATAATTCTTAAAATTGTCTTCATTATTATCATTTATCATCATGTTTTTATTATGGCTATAATTATCATCGTTATCATTGTTATTATGATAATGATTATCATTGTCATTAACATTTTTCTCATTACTAATATCATTAAAATCATTTTGTTATAATTTTTATTAACATTTTGTTATCATTATTATTATCATTATGATCATCCTTCTATTAGTATCTTAATCATTATCAGTGCTATTTCCTTAAGGCTAATATTATTGTCATTATCATTATATCATCATCATTATAATTATTAGTATCATACTCATTATTACCATCATGTTATTGATGTCATTATCAACCGCAGTAGCAGTGATATTACTAGTAGTACTTGTTCGTTTTTTAAGAGTTACTATTGTGATAAAAAAATAAGGGGAAAAGGTTGATAAAGATAGAAAATAAGAACGAAAACAAATAGAGAATGAAGAAGAAGGGAATAAAAAGAGGATGAAAGAAACAGAAGGAAGGATAAGAAATAGGAAGAGAAGAGAAAAATAGAAGATAAAGAAGTAGTAAAGACGAATGCTAATAAGAAGAAAATGAAGAAGAGGAGGAAGAGAAGGAGACGAAGTTGATGAAAAGAAGAAGAGGAAAATGATGACGATGATGAACAAGAGGAAGATTTAGAAAAAGAAGAGAAGAAGAAGATGCGGAAAAAGAAGATGATGATGAAAAAGAAGAGGAAGAAGAAGACGAAGAAGATGATGATGAAAAAGAAGAGGAAGAAGAAGACGAAGAAGATCATGATGAAGAAGCAGAAGAAGAAGAAAAGAAGAAGCATCTACAATCAAGAAGGAAAAAAAAGAACAGAATTAAGAGGAGAAGAAAAAAGGAATAAAATAAGCAAAAGCATTAGAAGACGAAGAAGGGAAAAAAAGAAGACGAAGAAGAAAAAAAAGAAGACGAAGAAAAAGAAGAAGAAAAAAGTAAAAAATACAATAAACAAAAGAAGGTGAAGACAAAAAAAAAAAAAAAAAAAAAAAAAAAAAAAGAGAGACGAAGAACAAGTCCACCAGCAAGACCAAGGACAAGAGAGAGAAGAGAGAGGAAGAGAAAGGAAGGATCACAAGACAGAGAAATCAGACAGCATTTTTTCCCCTGCGCGATAGACCAGGATGATAACATAACACAGAGAGACCTTTGCGGTGAAGCCAGTGGCCAGATGGAAGGCGATAACGACTAATAGGAACAAAGGAGAACAATAAACGCGGGAAGAGGGAAAGGAGAAGAATGAGAGAGATGGAGAGAAGAGGTTGATGAGATAACCCAAAGGCTGCGAATGTGGAGGAGTGAAGATGGCGAAGATAAGGAGAGGAGAGATGGGAGGGGGGAAAGAGAGAGAGAGAGAGAGAGAGACAGAGAGAGAGAGTAAGAGAGAGAGAAATGAGGCAGGAGAGACGACGGTCGGTAAAGAATGAGGGAGTGGAGGGAGGAGAAAGAAGGGAGATTAAGTTGGGGTGAGGTAGGAGGAGGGGGGAGAAGGGAGATTAAGTTGGGGGGAGGTAGGAGGAGGGGGGGAGAAGGGAGATTAAGTTGGGGGGAGGTAGGAAGAGGGAGGTAAAGCTTGGATTCAGGGAGGGAGGAAGAAAGAGTGAAATGGATGGGGAGGGGGGGGGGAGCCTGAATTCAGCAAAAATAGAAGGAAGGGAAGGAAGAGGAGGGAAAAGGAGAGAAATGACTGGATTCAGCGAAAAAAGAAGAGGAGGGAATAGGAGGGGAAATGAGGGAGATAGAGAGAAATGATAAAGTCTGGATTCAGCAAAGACTGAGAAGAGCGAGGGGGAGGGGGAAAAAGAAGGAGGTGGAGGGAAGGGGGACAGGGTGATAAAGACAGGATTCAGCAGAAAGAAGAAAAGGGGAGAGGGGAGGGAGGATAAGCCAAGCTAACGTAGACATAAATGGACGAAGAACAAGAATGAATGCAGATCGAAGGATGATGTAGATAGTGTGATTACTGTGTCTCCTCGTTTGTAATATCATTCATTGTTTATTTAAGGGGGAGATGCCTCTGTAGGTTCGGTCTTGTTGCTATTATCATTATTATTTTTTTTTTCTTAACTGTCTTGTAAGATTTGTGTTCTCGTTTTTTGGTTGTTGTTTGGATTTATTATTTTATGTGAGTTTTTTTCTCTCTCTCTCTAGCTCTCTTTTCCTCTCTTTCCTCTTTCTTTCTCTTTTTCATTCTGATTCTCTCTCTCTCTCTCTCTCTCTCTCTCTCTCTCTCTCTCTCTCTCTCTCTCTATCTATCTATCTATCTATCTATCTATCTGTCTATCTATCTATCTATCTCTCTCTCCTCTCTCTCTCACACACACACACACCCATAATTATGTTTGAAAAGAAGATTGTCCCTCCACACACACCTGTCTTTCAGAAAGCGTTTCGAGACAACACATGCCCCTCTTTGCGTATTCATTCCGAAACAAATGGAGATGAAAGAGGAGAAGAAGAAATGAAAGAAGGAGAAGGAAAAGAAACATGATTCGTGACGCATATACACATTTGGACATTATAATGACGTCGGGCCGACAACCGTAAAGACTACGTTTCTACATAATTATACATAATTTACGGCCTTGTGCATTCAGCGAAATCGTCGTGAAATAAAGCTAATCGGTAACTAACATTCTCCAAAACTTTCAAGGTAATAATACAAGAACAACAACAACAACAAAAAGCGCACAAGAGCAACAATAAAAGACGATGACTAATGTTCACAAAAGAGGAGTTAATGAACATCAAGGAGAGAATAATAAAGGAATAGATAGATAGAATTTGCATGCACATATGAATGAATAAATGAATATGCAGTAATGAATGAATGACTAAGTACATCAAGATATGAAAGAAAGAGTCATGCACCATGAGAGAGAAACAGATGGTGTGGAAAACAAGTGTATGAACACGACCTCGAGTTCATGTTGAAAATTCACCTGGAGAAGACAAGTGGAAAACTGAGTGAAGCAAAAGACTAAGTTTGTATAGAAATGATGAAAAGGAGGTTTTCCATACGTCTTAATAACATTCATTACGAATGGCATTGAATAATCTAAAATGTGAATGAAAAAAATGAAAAAACGGGGTTGCGAAAGACTTGAATTTGGATTGTAACTGCTTCATAAGGCTACTTCATAAACTCAAAATGCATCGTAAACCAAAAGAACAGAGCAAGAAATATAACATCTTTCACTCTCTGTTGAAAACACAGAAACAAGATAAATGTCCCAGAAAATCGATGTAGGAACCAACATCAAAAGCAAAGCAGAGGGTTTGGGATATAAACAAGCGAAGAATGAGAGTTGCTGAAAGCTTACTGTCCCAAGCCCGAGATAAAAACGATAGCAAAATGAAGATAGGAAGGAAGGAAGAAAAAGAGAGGAAAGGAATAAAGAATGGAGAGAAAACAACAACATCAACAACCTTGAACTGGAAAAAAGAAAGACATCCAATAAAAAAGACGAATAAAAAAAACCAAAAAAAAACCTGAAAGGCGAAGCAAAAGAAAAAAAGAAAAAAAAAGAAAAAAAAGGCTAATAAAAAAACATCGAGCGGAAGGAAAAAGGAAGAAGGAAGAAGAAAAGAGAAAAAGATTCCCTTGGCCATTTTCTCTCCCAACACCAGCAGCAGATCGGGCGGCCCGGTTCCGGAGCGCAACCGCCCGCCGAGCCTGGAATCTCTTAGTGACCTAACCGACCTCCATCGTTTTTCTAGCCTTGACAGTTTTCCCATGTAAACATTCTCATCCGGGAAGTTGCCGCGGGGCTCTCACGCTCGCTTCTTCCTTGCATCGTTACTGTGTTTTACCTTTTTTATTGGCCTTTGTAACGGAGGTAATATCAAAGATTCTTTTTCGGTTGATAATTTTCGTCCTTTTATCTTCTGAAGAGTTTTTGTTTGGTTTGGTTTGGTTTCTTTTTCGTTAACTTCAAAACTGACAGTCGACCGTTATTGGCAAGGTAGTTATCGTTGTGTCCTTGAATGGAGTATAATTTAATGTAAACGACGGTTTTTGGTTGCAAATCTGTATATCTGACTCTCTCTCTCTCTCTCATTCTCTCTCTCTCTCTCGCTCTCTCTCTCTCTCTATCTATCTATCTATCTCTCTGCCTCTCTCTCTCTCTCTCTCTCTCTCTCTCTCTCTCTCTCTCTCTCTCTCTCTTCATCTATCCACCATTCTTCTAATATATATATTTACTTGAATGTATAGCCATGTGCGTGTGTGTTTTTGTTCTGTTTTTACCTATGTACTTACTCTTTACAACGACATTGCGTCTCCTTCCTTGCTTCCTATTCCTCAAGCAGAAGAGAGAGAGAAAAAAAAAGAGAAAATTGAAAAGAGAAAAAGAGCGAAAGAGACAGAGAGAGAAGAGAGCCGAATGATGGACAGGGCTCACGCGGAGAGGCTGACAGAGAGGGAAAGATATGGGGTGAACTCGGTAGTTAGGGGAAGGTCAAAAGATAAAGATGGAAGCAGGGGAAGAGGGGGAAGGAGGAGGAAGAGGAGGCTGAGGAGGAGGAGGAGGAGGAGCAGGAGGAGGGTAGGGGACAATAGGAGGAGGAGGTGGGGGGCCATGGGACAATGAAGGAGGGAGGGGAGAAAGGTAGAGGGGGGGAGGGCGGGGGAAGGTAAAGTGAAAAGTGTCGGGGAAGGTGACCTGGCAGGGGGTCAAGACGTACTGCCATCAGATAACCTTGACCTCGAATGCCAATGAGGGGGGGGGGAGGGGGGGAGGATGGGAAAGGTAAGATACCGCTCTTATCATTCATTCGGTAAGACCCTCCTTTGCTCTCTCTTACCCTCCCTATCCTCCCTTATTCGCCCTTATCTTCAAGCACCTTAACTCTCCCTTACTCCCTTTAATCTTTCTTCCTCCTCCATTAACCTCCCTAATTATCCGTTCATTTCTATCCTTTACTCTCCCATACCCTTCTTTACCCCACCCTGATCATCCATTAGTCTCCCTTCCCTTCCTTTGCCCTCCCAAAATCCGCCCTTACCCTCCCTTACCCCCTTCCCTTCCCTTTCCCTCCTTTTCGCACCCCCCCCCAACCCTGATCCCACCCACACTCACTAAAACTTTTTTTTTTTTTTAAGAGAGAGAGGGGGGGGGGGTCGGTGCTG
>NW_028234405.1:35232753-35235253 GCF_977035675.1 Penaeus japonicus
ACAATAATGATGATGATGATAATGATGACATAAAGGATGATGATGATATGATAATGATAATGAAAAAATTAGTGCTTTTACTAATACTTATAATAGAATTATAATGATAATAAGGAGAATTGTAATAATGGCAACGTGATGAGGATAATAATGATAATAATAATAATGACAATATTAAGAATATGAACAACAACAATAGTAATGGTACTACAGATAATACTAACACAAATATTACTACTAGTGCTAATGATAACAATGATAATTCAAATAACAATAACAGTAATAATTTATTTTCTTTCCAAGATGACTCACTACACGAGAATGAATCATGCAGCAATAGCCCTGTGCATGACGGGAAACATTAGTTAATTAAAGACAGCTGTCCATCTCTCTGACGATGATTGATGAACAAAAGAGCTTTCAATCACTCATTTCAATCATTTTTCATCTCAAGACCCTTTTCTAGTGTTCTCTCCTAGATTTGTTTGTGAAAAAATCATGAGCAGATGATGCAGGACGAAAGAGAAGATTAGATAGAAAAATATATATATATTAGAAATAGATACAAGGGTTGAATGACTTGTTTAACTGGATTAGTTTTCGAGGCAACTGGAGAGGAAGGGGGTTGTTGCACAGTTCAACAGATACAGGGTCTGACATATATAATAATCAACATATATAATAAACTTCTATATAACAATACGTATCAACGTATATAGAGATATTCACAAATGTTATTTATCTTCTAGTCTCCCAATACTGGATAGACTTCATAACTGATCCAGTCTATCCCTTTGTAGTGCCATTGCAGCATAACAGTGATTCAGTTCCCTGTGTTTGGAGGGATTTAGAATTAAAGTTCCCAGTGACACTCGTGGTTTAGGGAGAGATGTTGTCAGATCAAGTGAATTAATACGCGGTCTCTAAATGTGTTGGGGAACTGCTTGTTTTCCAGAAATACTGCTGGTCCTGGCTTGGGGTTACGATGCTATGCCTTAAGGATAAATATATATATATATATATATATATATATATATATATATATATATATATATATATATATATATATATAAGGTTATACATATATAAATATATGTATATATATATGTTATATATAAATATATATATATATATATATATATATATATATATAATATAATATATATATATATATACATATACATATATACATATATATACATACGTATATATATATATATATATATATATATATATATATATATATATATATATATATATATATATAAACACATGTATGTATGTGTGTGTGTATACACACTCCTCTATCCTCTACCCACTCTCCATCTTTCCCCCCGACCATACCCCTCCTTCACGATTCCTCTCCCCTCTCTTTTCCTCTCATACCTCCCCTTCCAGTCCCTTCCTCCCCTCCTCCCTATCTTCGCAACCCCATTACCCCCAACCTCACCCTCTCGCTTTCCCTCCCCTCGTTCTCCTTTCATGCCCCTTTCCCCATTATCCTCTCCCATCCTATCCCCTCCTCACGCCAAACCCCATCCATAGCCCATACCCTTACCTCCCCCACCATCCTACCCCTACCCCTACCAGACCTAACACCGAAACCCCATCCATATCCCTTTCCTCCCCTCCTCTCCCTCCCTTCCCCTTCTCCCACCCCCTCCCACACCCCCTCTCCTCTCGTTCCATCTCCTTGCCATTCAATGGGCCAGAGAAGAGTCCCAAGCATCTCCCAGGACTCCTAGGACTCCGACAGTAACGTAGTCCAGGTCGCTTGGAAAGAGTCCCCCCCCGCCCCCCCTCCCCCACCTTTTTACGATCTCAGAAGGAAGCGCTGAGATTGCCGAGTGCACTTCCATGTCTGCCTCGGAAACGGGAGGAGGTGGGGGGATGGGGGAGGGGGGAGTGGGGGAAGGGGAAGGGGGTAAAATGGGATTGGGGGAAGAGAGAGTATTTAAATGAGAGAGAGAGAGAGATAAAGAAAGGAGAGAGAGACATAGAAAAAGACAGACAGAGGATAATATGGTAATGATAATAATCATCATTAGTATTACTATTTCCCTTGTTATTATCACAAGGTTAATCCGGTTCCTCGCACTTTAACTAAACGACGTGCGATCCGGCGGCACGTCTGACCAGGTGAATGGCCTCAGCTCTCTCTCTCTCTCTCTCTCTCTCTCTCAATCTTATTCTATCTGTCTATCTGTCTATCTTAAAGACAGCACAATGGTCTGCCTCTCCCCCTATTTCCCCTTCCCTTCCTCCCCTAACACCCCCTAACACCCTACCCTCACCCATTCCCCTTACTACCCTCACCTCCCCTCCCCTCTCCTCCCCTTCTTCCTCCACCACCTCCTTCCCCTCCCTAGCCCCTTACCCTCTCCCCCTCCCCTTTCCATCCTCCCCATCCCTCTCCTTATTCGATTACCCCCTTCCCCTCCTTCACCCCTACCCTCCACCTTCCTCCGCCACCCCCCTTCCCCTCTCCCTCCCCTTCACC
>NW_028234405.1:35259037-35261537 GCF_977035675.1 Penaeus japonicus
TTCACTCCCCCTGCTGTCCATCCCTACCTCGCCCTCACCCCCCCCCTCCACCGTGTTTCACCTCTCTCTCTCCCCTTCGATTTCTTACCCCCTCTTCCATCCCTCTCTCCCTCCCTCCCTGCTTTCTGTCGGCCCCTCTCCCTTCTTTCCATCACCCCTCCTTTCCATCACTCCTCCTCCCTCCTTTCCACCACCCCTCCTCCCTCCTTCCCTCCCTCCATTCCAACACCCCTTTCTCCCTCCTTCCCTCCCTCCCTCTCCCTCCCTCCCTCTCCCTCCCTCTTCCTCGGCCCGAGAGTGAGAACCGAGGCCAATGTGGTGTTATTGCCGTAAATATTGGATTTCTCGCGCCAGTTATTTCCGAGGATTAGCTCGAGACGTCGGCCTTGTTTGATGGGTTCGCGGGGGGTAGGGGGGTGGAGTAGAGGGTGGGAGGGGGAGTTGGGGTAGGGGTAGAGGGAAGGGGATGTGGGGTAGGTGTGTGGGGGTGGGGAGTTGGAGCAGGGATAGATGGGGAAGGCGGGGAGGGGTAGTAAGGGGAGTTTGGGTGGAGGCAGAAGGGGGAAGGTGGGGGTAAGGATAGTAGGGGAGGGGGGAAATAGGATAACGGGAGGGGAAGGGACGGGAGGGGAGGGGAGGGGGGCAGAGATGGGCGGCTGCAGGAGAAAGAGAGAAGGAGAAAAATTGTTTGTGGGCGGGTGTCTTTAAGATGGGCGTGGGTAACATTTAGGTAAGGATTCAGTAGGCTTGGGTTGTAGGATGGATGCATTTAGGTCACTCTGATGGACGAAGGAAAACGTTGTTGATATAAACGTTTGGGGAAGAGAGGTAATTTGATCTAACAAGTTATAACACTTATTTGTATATTAATAGATACGCGTATTTCTGATTATGTGTAATTGTCTATTGATTTACCCTTGTTTATGTGCATATATTTTTCTTTCTCTGTTGATTTATATTTGAATTTATCTATCAACCGATGTGTAATTTATCAGTCATTGTCAGTTTTTCTCTCTCTGCCTCTCTCTCTCTCTCTCTCTCTCTCTCTCTCTCTCTCTCTCTCTCTCTCGCTTTCGCTCTCTCTCCCCATTCCCCCCTCTCTCTCTCCGCCCCCCCCTTTTTTTTCTCTCCCTCTCCCTCTCTCTCTCTCTCTCTCCCTCTCTTCCCTCCCCCTTCCCCCCTCCCCCTCCCCCCTCTCTCTCTCCGGCAGACGCGAGACTTTTCGCTCAGCCAAGACGCAGCCGAGTGGGTCTCCTCCTCCTCAGCTTTTGTCACAAGAAGAGAATCTATTAGTGGACAAAGGGGCCATAAATTATGCCCCGCTGCCCCCAAGAACAGGGGCGGCAGGGGCAGCAGGGGTGGCAAAGGGCGGCCAGGGTGCAGGCACAAACACTTCATTAGGGAAAAGCCAGCCACCGCTTGCCTTCTGACCGCCCCCCCCCCTCCTCCCCCTTACTACCTTGTCCTCCCTTACTCCTACCCCCCTCAACTCTACCCATCCCCTTACCCTCCCCCCCTATCCTCTCTGCCCCCTTTTTGTCCCCCCCCCTCCCCCCATCCTTCCGTTCTCTTCTACCATTTCTGTCTTTTCGTGTTTCTGGCTGGTCGATCATCATCGTGGTCTTCTTCTTCTTCATTTCTTCTTCTTTGTCGTTTTTTTTTCTTCTTCTTCGTTTATTTTTATCATTATTAATATTATTCATCTTCTTTTCATTTCTTCTTCTGAATCTTCTTAATTTTCTTCTTCATCTTTTTCTTCTTCTATAGCGTCTGATTATCATCATTGTTATATTTCTCTTTTAAAGATTATTCTCATATTCGTCTACTGAATGTCATCCCTTCTCCATTCTCCTTCGCATATGATTATCTCCTTTCCCCCTCCCCCCCCCCTCCGTAATTCCTTTATATCTCACCTCCTTCTCCCATTTCAATCTATTATCAAATTCCTCCCATTCCTTTTTCACAATTACTACCCCCCCTTCCCCTCCTCTGTCCTCCTCTCCCTCCCTCTTTACCCCCCTTCCCTTTCCCCCACCCGATGTATTTGACAATTTCTTTCTTCCTCCCTTTTGCCTTCTCCCTTTTCCCTCCTTTCTTTCCTTTCTCTTCTCTTCCGTCCTTCGAAACGTAATAGTATCCCTATTCTCTCTGCCTCTCATTCCTTTCCTTTCTTTTCTCTTTCTCTTTCTGCTTTCTACATTTTTTTCTCTCTCTCTCTTTCTTCTCCACTATGCTCTCCCTTTCTCTGTAACTTCTTTTTAATTTCTATTCTATTCTATCTTCGTTTTCCTCTTACTTATTTATCATTTCTTATTTTTACTTCTCTTCCTCTTCTTCCTTTTCCTTCTCTTCTTTCTCCTCGCCTTTCTTCTTCTCATCTCCTTCTCACTTTCTCTTCCTCTCCCTCCTCCTCTTCCTCGTCATCGTACTCGCCCTCCTCGTCTTCCTGCTCTTCTCTTCCTCCTCCTCCTCCTCTTCCTCTTACTTGTCCTCCTTCTCC
>NW_028234405.1:35273023-35280597 GCF_977035675.1 Penaeus japonicus
TTTAAAAACACATGGGCAGAAGGGGCGGGGCATGGATCTGGTATCACTGAGTCTCCAATGAGCAGCTCAGACTCAACACTAAAGAATAAAAAAATATATTTACACTTAAAAAAAATAAAAATAAATAGAGAGTGAGATAGTATTGGTAATAATAATGGTAGTTGTAGTAGCAGTGACCAATATAATTATAATTATAATGATATTGATAGTGATGATTATAATAATAATGATAATAATAATAATAGTATTCACAAAAGTAGTAGTAGTGATAATAATAATGATAATGATAGTAATAATAAGAATAACAATAATAGTAATATAAATACAGTGATAATGATAATAGCAATAATAACAATAGTAATAATAATTATGATAATAATGATAATGGTAATAATAATAATAGTATAAAGATAATGATGATGAAGATAATGATAATAATAATGATATTAACAATATTAATAAGGATAATACTAATGATGATCATGCTAACAATAATAATGCCATCAACTATAGCATTAATAATGGCAATGATAACATCAATGACAGTAATGATGATAACAATAAAGATGATAATAATGATAATACTGATAACAATAATAATAATAATAATAACAATAATTACAACAACAACAATACGGATAATGACCCCCCCCCCCGCCTAGATATGTACCCCATCCTCCCATACCCACGAAACGTACCCCAGGAATCGCCTCCCAAGACTGGGACACTCGAGTCCATTGGTACATTGACAGATCACTCCCTTTGGTAGAGTACAGCTGTGTGCCCTCATGGAAGATTATTAGCTCAACTGATAGATTATTCTGGCTGGTTGACAGGTCTGACGGGGCACGGTCGGGTTGGCAACACTGGTGGGCAATTGACTGGCACCCATGCAATGTGCGTTTTTTTTTTTTTTTTTTTCGGAACTTGTCGCGGTAAATTCATTTTGCCAGACGGGAAGCTTGGTGAAGGGAAAGTGAAAAGGTGGGGAAAGTAGTGGAGGAGGAGGATGGAGAGGAGGAGGAGGAAGGGGAGGAGGAGGAGGAGGGGGGAAGGGGGGAGGTGGTGGTGGTGGTGGAAGAGGAAAAGGAGGAGGAGGAAGAGGAGGAGGAGGAGACGAAGAAGTAAGAGAAAAAAGAAAAAAAGGAGGAGTAGGAGGAACAAGAAGAAATAGAAGAGCAAGGAAAAGAAACAAGAAAAAGAAAAGGAAGGAAATAGAAAGACAGAAGAGGAGAGAGATATACAGTGAGGGGGAGAGAGAGATAGATAGATAGAGAGAGAGAGAGAGAGAGAGAGAGAGAGAGAGAATAACATTAAAAGGACAAATATTAAAAGAACAAACAATCCCATATATCATTTATTGATGAATAAATTCACAAATAGAAAAATATCCTAAGTATATGATGATACAAAACCAATGACACTAAATTGCAGTCAGTCAACCAGTATGTGAACTAATCAATCAAGCCAGTGTTGCAACCAGTCCATCAGTCATGCAAGCAGTCAGTCAATCATGCATCCATGCAGTCTAACGGTCACCCAGTCAGTCAGTGACTCTTTCACTCATTCATCCTTTCAGTCAGTATGAATTATCCCCCCTCCCCCCTCCCGCCTCCCACACACACACACCAAAAAAAGAGGTCCAGTCAAAGTGGCCCGACCGATGCCTCTGTTACGGCACCTGCATAATTCACACAGCTGATGGATGTAAAACATATGGAGCCACGTAAGACGCATTCGTATATTAAGTTAGGAAACACGTTGATTTGTCGTCCTCAATAGTGGTCGTTTTGTCATGGTGTTGAGATAGAGACTGACATTTTGGGAGGAAAGTCTTTTTCTTTTTCCTTTTTTTCTCTTTTGAAGGGGGTGGGGAGGCATGGGCTAGGGGGTATTTTTATGATTGTTTATGGAGGAAGGGGTAGGGAGGTGGGGCGTTGCCAGGGGGAGACATTGTTGTTGTAGTTAGTAGCGTTTATGTGCGTTAGCAAAAAGTATCTTTGTCTTTTATCATTCTTTTTACCCATTTCCTCTTCTCTCTCTTTCTCTCTCTCGCTCTCTCTCTCTCTCTCTCTCCTCCATCGCACTCCTCTCCCTCCTCTCTCGTCACTGCTTTGTGATCTCCTCTCTCTCGCGCAAATCGACTTCTCTGCGAATCTTCCCTCGTCGATCTCCTCAGCTCTGTCTCCTCTCTTCTCTCTCAGTCTTCATCTCTCTCTCTCTCTCTCTCTCTCTCTCTCTCTCTCTCTCTCTCTCGCTCTCTCTCGCTCTCTCTCTCTCTCTCTCTCTCTCTCTCTCTCTCTGTCTCCACTCTCTCTCTTCTTTTCTCTCCTCTCTTTTTCTCACCTTTTCCTTGTGTCTCTATCCCTTTCTCCTCAGTTCTCTCCCTTTCCTTTCCTTGTGTCTTTCTCCCTCGTTCTATCCCTGTTTCCTCTTCTACATACTCCTTCACCCTCTCCCCTCTCCTTCAATAAATTCCTCCCTCAAACAATATCACTACATTTCTCGTCCGGGTTTCCTTTGGACCCGAATGAATAAGCAACACAGCCCGGATTGTCTAAGCACGTGTCTTTTGGCCTATGCAGTCAACATGCAAAGATTTCATTATGCTGTGGTAACGGTCTTTGCAGGGGGGAGGGGGACTAATTTATCATGTGAGGTCTATGTTTCATGATGATATTAACCATGAGATTTGCCTCTTTTTATATCGCTAATTCCCCGCTTCATCTTAATTTTCTTTTTTCTTTTCTTCATCAGTATTCTTGTCTCATCTCTTATGTCATTGTCATTTTCTTTTTCCTTTGCCATTCATTCGTTTCTTTAATAATAATCATTATTATTTCTTCAATATAAGATTTATGTCACATTCCACATTATGCAAAAAATGGATATATAATGCTCAGAGGCCGTTGATAACACCCGCTAGGATCAAGCAAACAGGTTTCGTCTGAACTTGAGGAGGGCGTAACAGCTCGGAATAATTGCAGTGCTAACAATGAACAGAAGCTTCATGAGCCCCTGAACCGCTCTCTTGCACGCGCTCTTCGACCTTGCGATGTTGCAGAGAGAGATCTTAAGAAGAGTGAAGACAGGATTCAGCCGGGGGGACCAACAGCATTATGTAGATCGTGTTATATTGGTAATGGGTTTATGAGTGCGGCGAGATTGTGATGTTCTGTTGCGTGTCTCTCTCTTTTGATCTTTCGCTGTCTTTAGCTTTTTCTTTGTTTGTTCATTTCTCTCTCTAACTCTCTCTCTCATATGGCTCTCCTCTCCTCTCCTCTTCTCAGCTGAATTACTCTCCTCTCTCTCGCAGTCGTCTCTCTCTCATCCCCCTCGTCTCCTCTCTCTCCTCTCTCTCTCTCTCTCTCTTCTTTTCTTTCTCTCTCTCCTCTCTCTCTTCTCTCTCATCATTCTTTCTCTCTCTCTCTCTCTCTCTCTTCTCTCTCTCTCTCTCTCATCCTCTCTCTTCTAAACCTAACCTCTCTCTCTCTCTCTCTTCTCTCTCTCTCTCTCTCTCTCTCTCTCTCATCTTTCTCTCATCTTCCGCATCTCTTCTCTCTCTCTTCATCTATTATCTCAGGCCGTACCTCAGCTCTTCTCCAATCTCCTTCATCTCTCCTCTCTCTCTCTCTCTACTCTCTCTCTCTCTCTCTCTCTCTCTCTCTCTCTCCTTTCCCAACTCTACTCTCACTCCACATCACATCTTCTCTCTCTCCTCTCTGAACATCTTTCTCTTCTCTCTCTGATAGAGCTCCTCTGCTCTCGTCCTCTACCCTCTCTCCTCTCCCACCACACCACACCTTCTCTCTCTCTCTCTCTCTCTCTCTCTCTCTCTCTCTCTCTCTCTCTCTCTCTCTCTCTCTCTCTCTCTCTCCGGAACAAATAGAAAAGAGATAGAGAAAAAAGAAAAGCAGAAAGGTAAACAGAAACTTTGAGACAAAAGTGCTCTTCTCACATTCGAAAACCGAAAGAAAGATCATATTTAGACAGCTGGAAGGTATTCCCTTGAGTCTCCATCCCCCTCCCTGCCTTCTTCCCCTCTTTTCTCCATCCCTCTCCCTCTTTCACATGTCGTATTCCCTCCCTCCCCTCCACTCTGCATTATTCCTTTCCCCAGTCGTCCTCTCTCCTCTCGTCTCTCCACTCCTTTCTTTCCCCTCTCCTCTTTCATGTTCTCCTTCCTTCCCTCTCTGCCTTCACTCCTTCTTCCCCTCCCTCCCCTCTTATATCCCTTCCCCCATAACTACTCATATAAATCACCCCATCTCCCCAACTCCTCCCCCTCCCCACTACCAAAAAAGAAAGAAAAAAAACATGGGGGGGGGGGGACGCAATTTGTAGCCCAACTTAACAGCCAAGATCAGATGACTCCTTACACGTGTTTCTGATTACGTGGAGAACGGGCATGATGACGCAACGCACAGCTGTTTTCTCATTACGTGGCCGAGGAGAGGAAATGTCTCTTAGCGCTTGTGTTCTATGCGTGGAGAGATTTATGGATATCGTAGATGGATGGATATATAGATGGATGGGGTGAAGGGATAGACAGATGGGTTAATATGCGCATGGAAAATCTATGTAAATCTGTAGGTGGATAATTAGTTGTATTTAGGAGTATTAGTTGAGAAATAGATAGTCAGATAAGTAAATTGTTAGGTTTACTTGTCTATAGACAGAAAGATAAAAAAAAGAAAAAAAGATAAAAGATAAAAAAAAACATATAGATATAGATAGATCGGCAGATAGATCCATTATAAATCTCCCTTTCTCTTAGGTAAATGAAAAAGTAGACATTGACGTAGATAGATAGATAAATCAATGAATATATATATTTTCTCCCTTGCATCCTCTCAGCCTTATGCAAGATTCCAGCAACTGAAACCGAAGTGCCAACAGGAGACAGATTTCCCCCTCCCGTTGAACCTTGTTATTTCTTCGCCTCTTCCCTCGTTTTTCTCCTTCCTTTTTCTCCTCTTCACCTTCCTTCTTCTCGTCCTATTTTTTTTTTCTTTCTTTCCCTCCTCTCTCCCCTCAGAAGCTATCCTCTTTCTCTTCTTCCTCCTCTTCCCCAACCTTCTCCGTCTTCTTCTTCTTCGTCTTCCTCCACTTTCGTCTTATCATTCGATC
Organism: Penaeus japonicus; assembly: GCF_977035675.1. NCBI lineage: Eukaryota > Metazoa > Arthropoda > Malacostraca > Decapoda > Penaeidae > Penaeus > Penaeus japonicus. The sequence goes on from NW_028234405.1 coordinate 35,278,154, forward strand.
ACTATTTTTTTCTTCCTCTTCCTTCAGTCTTCCTCCTCCACCTCATCTTCTCCTATTCCCTGTCCTTCTTTCTCTTCCTCTTCCTCCTCTTCCTCTTCCTCCCACCACTTCTTTTTACGTTGTTGTTTCCTCCTTCCTTCTTCACCTCATCTTCTATCCCTCTTCCTCCTCCTCCTCCTCCTATTCCTCCTCCTCCCCTCCTCTTCTTCATCCTCCTCCTCCTCCTCCTCTTCATCCTCCTCCTCCTCCTCCTCTTCAGCCTCCTCCTCCTCCTCTTCCTCTTCTTCCTCGTCCTCCTCCTCCTCCTCCAACCTCCTCTAAGCTGAAAAAAATGCCGTTTAATAATTCAAAGGCGAAAAACGTAGGAATATGTGTGTTGAAAAGGAAGCTCTGTGGTAAGGTCTTGATACGTGGCCATTAGTGTTTTAAAAGAGGCATTGGTTTTGGTGACGCCATTAGCGGGAATCTGTTTTTTTTTTTTTTTTTTTTTTTTTTGGGGGGGGGGGTCATTTTTCTTTCCTTTAAGATTCGTTTACTATATCTTGTTTTTGTCTTCAATTTTATTTTTCGATTTTTTTTCTTGATTTTCTTGTTGTTCTTCTTGTTCTTCCCCTGCTTGTATTTCCTCCCCTATTCTTTTCTTATACTCTTTCGTATTTGCCTCTTTTTGTTTTTTCGTCTCTTTTCTCCTTTTTTTTCTTTTTTTTTTTTTTACATTCATGCCATCTATTTTCCCATAGTTTTGCCACTCCTGCTTTATATTCACTTTTCAATTTTTCTCCGCTTATCATTGCATATTGTATTCTTTTATTTTTTTCTGTTCGTTATCACTCCCTCATCTTCTTTTATTTCTGATGTTTTTTTTATCTATTTTCTCTAAATTTCTTACATTCATTTTTGTATTTTCTCTCTTTTTCTTCCTTCTTTCATCTTTTCATTCTACTAGATTGATTTTCACTCTTCCCTCCTTCCTTGCCTGCTCTTCCCTCCCTCGTTTCTCGCTTTCCCTCCCTTCTCTCCAATCACGCCTTCCCTCCACTCCTTCCCTTTCCTCCCTGCTCTCTTTCCCTCCCTTATCTCCCTTCCCTCCCTTATCGCTCTTCTTCCCTTCCCTCACTTCCCTCCCTTCCTTCCCTTCTCTCTCTCCTCTCCTTCTCTCCCTCCCTCCTTTCCCTTCCATCCTTTCCATCCCTCCCTCCCCTGCCTTTTCGCCTACCCTCCCCAGCTCACCTCTCCCTTTCCCCTCCTTTTCCCCTCCTTCAAATTCTTTTCATTTTCCTTCCTTTCATTTCCCCTCACACCTCCCCACCTAACCCTATCCCCCATCATCCCCCTCTTCCCCTTTCCACTCTCCCTCCTCCCCCAGCTCCCATCCCACTGCACTTCTTCCTCCATACCCCCACTTACTCCTCTCTCCTCCCTCTCCCCTCTCCTTCTCCAACCCATCTGCCTTCCCTTCCACTTCTACTTCCCTCCCCTTGCCCCTCCCCCTCATCCCGCTCCCCTCTTATTCTTCCTTTCCTCCCCACTCTCCCCCACCCTCTCCCTCACCCTCTCCCTCACCCTCTCCCATACTCCCTTTCCTCCCCGCCCCCACACCCCGTCCCATACTCCTTATTCTCCCCACTCCTCCTCCCTTTATCCCTACCCCTCTTCTTCCTCCCTCCCTCCCTCCCTAGCCTTCTCCCACCCACCTACCCCTCGCCCCCCTTCGCCTCCATCACCCTCCCCCCTAGCATCACACCATAGGGGCGAAAAGATGTCCCTTCCATCACTCAATACCAAGCAACTGACCTGTGTAGGTGGATGGGGATGGGGATGGGTGGGGGGGGAGGAGGAGGAGGAGGAGGAGGAGGAGGAGGTGGGGGTAGAGGAGGAGGTAGTGGGGAGGAGGCGATGGAGGAGGAGGTTGTGAGGGGTGGAAAAGGAAGAAGGTGGGAGGAGGAGATGGTGGTAGGAGGAGGTTGAAGGAAGAGGAGGGGGAAGAGGAATAGGAGGAGGAAGAGGAAGCGGGAGGAAAAGTAGGTGAGAGAAAAAAAAAAACGGAGGGGAGGAGGATTTAGAGAAGGAAAAGATGGATGTGGGAGAAAGGAAGTAAGTAAGAAGTTGTAATTGGAGGAGGAAGAGGAGGAGGAAGAAGCGTTGAGGAGGAGGAGAGAGAAAGCGAGAGAGAAAGAGAGAGAGAGAGAGAGAGAGAGAGAGAGAGAGAGAGAGAGAGAGAGAGGGGGGGGGGAGAGAGAAAGAGAGAGAGAGAGAGAGAGAGAGAGAGAGAGAGAGAGAGAGAGAGAGAGAGAGAGAGAGAGAGAGAGAGAGAGAGAGAGAGAGAGAGAGCAAAAATGGTGGAGATGGGAGAAGAAGAAATAGGTTGGGCGAAGAACAGGCAATGGGAAGGAGGGGAGTGGAGGAAAAGACGTGGGAAAGAAAAAGTAGGAGATAGGCTATAA
>NW_028234405.1:35280697-35285697 GCF_977035675.1 Penaeus japonicus
CAGCAGCAGCCCAGATCAGACCAGCCGCAGCACAGTAGGCAGCTGATCAGCAGTACAAGATAACCGCCAGCCCAGACAGCAGACAGACAGCAGATCCAGCAGATCAGACGCAGCAGACAGCAGATAGCAGATTCACCCAGCCAGACCAGAGATCATACAGCAGCCAGATCAGACGCACAGCAGCAGATCAAGCAGCAGAGCAGCAGATCCAGATCAGTTCCAGATCAATCAGACAGGCAGGACCCAGCTCCCCAGCCAGCAGCAGATCAGATTCAGATCAGCCGCAGATTCCCGCAGCCGCCAGATCCAGCCAGCAGATAGCAGCAGATCAGGCCCGCAGATCAAGAAGATCCCAGGGATCCAGACAGCAGACCAGCCACGATCAGCCCATGCAGCCAGATCAGCAGATAGCTCAGCCGACCAGCAGAACAGCCCAGATCAGCAGCCAGATCCCCTCAGCTAGATCAGCCAGCAGACAGCCACAGATCCAGATCAGTCTGCAGATCAGATTCAGCCCGCCAGCAGATACAGCAGACGCACAGCAGCAGACCCAGATCAGATCAGACAGCACAGATCCAGCAGCTGATCCAGATCCAGATCACAGCGACGTCAGACAGCCCCAGAGATCAGATCAGATCAGATCAGCAGCAAGCCCGCAGCAGCAGCAGCCCCAGCAGATTGACCAGCAGACACTCCCAGCAGATCAGTAGCAGCAGCAGCAGATCAGCCAGCAGCCAGACACGTCCAGAGGATCAGCAGCTAGCTGGACAGCCGCAGCAGCAGCAGATCAGATCAGCACCAGACCAGCAGAGACCAGCAGCCGATCCAGCCCGTTCAGATCCAGACCACAGATCTGCAAGATCCAGCAGTCAGACAGCGACAGCAGATCAGCCAGCAGACAGCCCACAGATCCAGCAGCAGCAGAAGACAGCCAGCGAGCAGCCAGATCCAGCCGATCCCCCACAGATCAGTTCAAGATCAGCCAGCAGACACAGCCAGCCAGCACAGATCAGATCAGAGATCAGCAGATCAGCAGACAGCAAGCAGCCAGCACAGCAAATCAGCAGACAGCAGCAGTCCGATCAGCGTCAGCAGATCAGTCAGCCCAGTACAGCCAGTCAGACAGCAGACCAGGACAGATCAGCAGTGCAGCAGGCCCAGCACAGATCAGCTCAGCAGCCGTTCACAGACCAGTCAGACAGATACCAGATAGCTCCAGCAGCTCCAGCTGGACCCAGTAGCCGCAGTCAGCAGACAGCAGACAGCAGACTGCAGCAGACAGCAGAAGCCAGACAGATCAGCCGGATCCCCAGCCCAGCTGCCAGCGATCAGCAGCAGCAGGCCAGCAGATCCCAGCCCGTCCAGGCCTCAGACAGCCAGCCAGACAGCTGCCCCCACAGCAGATCAGATCAGAATCCAGATCAGCGCAGCCAGATCAGCAGACAGCAGATCCAGTTCAGATCCAGAGCAGATCAGCAGATCAGCAGACCCCCAGATCAGCAGACAGCCCCAGCCAGATAGACAGCACAGACCCAGATCAGCAGAGCCAGCAGATCAGCAGCTCAGATCCAGCAGCAGATCAGCACAGCAGACCAGCAGTTCAACAGTCCCAGCCGCCACAGCTTAGCAGCCAGATCAGCCCAGATCGCCAGCCCCTGCAGCAGCAGCAGACAGCTAGCCAGCAGACCCCAGACAGCAGCAGCACCCAGTGATTCAGATAGCCAGGCCAGCAGCAGCAGCAGCAGCTGATCAGCCAGAGATCCCCAGCAGCAGCAGCAGACAGATCCCAGCAGATCCCAGACAGACAGCCAGATAGCTGCAGCCAGCTCCAGCCCCAGCAGCAGACAGCAGCAGCCAGCCCCAGACAGCAGCAGATCCCCGACCAGATCCCTGATAGCTGCAGAACCGATCGACAGCCAGACATATAGCAGATCAGCCCAGACAGATCAGATCAGCAGAGGACAGCAGATCAGATCCAGCCCAGCAGACCAGCTCAGACCCGAGCAGAGTTCAGACAGCAGAAGCAGCAGATCGCAACAGATCTGGATCAGATCAGCCAGACAGAGCAGAACAGCAGATCAGAGCCAGCAGAAGATCAGATCAGCAGACCAGATCCGACAGCACGATCAGCCAGCAGATCAGACAGAAAAGCAGATCAGCCAGCAGCAGCAGATCAGATCAGCTAGGACCAGATCAGACAGCTTCAGCAGGAGATCGCAGACCCACAGACAGACAGATCGACAGCAGATCCAGATCAGCAAGACTCACACAGATCCTGTCAGATCCAGCGATCAGACAGATCACCGATCAGAATCAGCAGACAGATCAGCAGCCAGAGCCAGATCAGATCCCAGACACAGCAGCCACAGACAGCTGATCAGCAGATCAGCACAGCAGACAGACGCAGAAGCAGATCCAGCAGATCCAGCAGGCCAGCCACCCCCCAGCCCCACCAGCGCCCCCCCCCAACCAGAGCCACCCCAGCAGCAGCCAGCAGATCCCCCCACAGCCAGCCAGCCAGCCACCAGCAGCCCCAGTCAGCGCAGCAGCCCAGAGCCCCACACCCCCCGCAGATCCCAGCCCAGGCCACCCGCCCCAGCACAGCAGTCAGCAGACAGACAGATTCACCAGCAGCAGATCCCCAGTCAGCAGCCCAGACCCAAAGCAGCCCCGAGATCCCCAAAGCCCCCAGCAGCAGCGAGCAACAGCAGATCCAGCCCAGCCAGACGCAGCCCCCAGCAGATCAGCCCGCCAACAGCAGCCAGCAGCAGACCAGACCCAGCCAGCGCAGATTTCACCCACAGCAGCAGCCCCCCCAGCACAGCAGCCAGCAGCCGAGCCCCAGAGCCAGCAGCCAGCCAGCCCAGCCAGCCAGAAACAACGATCAGACCAGACCCGCCATCCCCAGCCAGCAGCAGCCAGTCAGATCGAGCAGCAGCCCCCAAACAGCAGACCAGCCCCAGATCACCCCCCCCAGCAGCAGTCCAGCCCCAGCCCCACCAGCAGCACCAGCCACAGACCCAGCCAGCCCCGCCCGATCAGCCCCCCCCAGGCAGCCAGCCCCCCAGCCAGCCCCCGACCCCCAGCCAGTCAACCAGCCCCGCCCAGCAGCGACCCCAGATCAGCAGCCAGAGCCTGCCCCCCAGCAGCCCCCCGCCCAGATCAGGCAGATCCCAGCCAGATTCCCCCAGCCGCAGAGCAGCCAGATCAGACAGCCCCCACCCCACAGCAGCCCCAGGCCCCCAGTCCAGCCCCGCCCCCCCCAGCCCAGCAGTCCAGCAACAGCAGATCCACCAGCCAGCAGTCAGCCCGACAGCAGCAGACCAGCAGCCCCAGCAGATAGCCAGACCCCAGCCAGCCAGCCAGACCCCCAGCCCAGACCCCCCCACGCAGCCCCCCCAGCAGCCCCCGACCGCCAGCCCCGCAAAACAGATCGACCAGCCAGCCCAGCGCCGATCCCAGACAGACAGCAGCTCAGCCCCAGCCCAGCCCCAGCAACACCCGACCAGACCCCCGGACGATCAGCAGCCAGACCAGCAGCCCAGCCAGCAGCCAGCCAGCCGAAGACCCAGCAGCACCCAGCAGCAGCAGATAGCCAGCCCGCCCCCAGACCAGATCCCCAGCAGAACAGCAGCCCCAGCAGACCAGATCCCCCCGCAGAAAGGGCCCGACAGCCCCCCAGAGCCAACCCAGCGCCAGCCAACCAGGCAGATCCAGAGCCCCAATCCCCCCGCCAGATCAGGCCCAGATCAGCAGGCCCAGCCAAACAGGCCGGGCAGCGCCAGCAGCCCCCAGCCAGATACATCAGATTTTAGGCCCAGATCCGCCCGCAGCCGCCCAGATCACCCCAGTCCAGCCCAGATCCCAGCCCCCCCCCCAGCCCCAGACCCAGCCCCAGCCAGATTACCCCCCCCAGATCCCCCCCCAGGCCCGCCCCCAGAGCCCTGTTCAGAGACAGCCAGCAACCATCCGATCCCAGCAGCCCAGCAGCAGAATTTTTCCCGCCCGCAGCCCCCCCCAGCAGCCAGATCCCAGCCCCACAGCAGCAGCCACCAGCCAGGAAAACCCCCCAGCAGATCAGCCAGCCCCCCCATGCCCCCAGACCCCAGCCAGAACGCAGCAAGATCAGATCCCCCCGATCCCCCGCAGCGACCATGCAGCAGAACGTCAGAACAGATAGCCAGCCGCCCCAGCAGCCCCAGCCCAGATCCCCGCCCGATCGCCACCAGAAGCCCAGATACACCCCCCGTCCAGCCTCCAGCCCCCCAGCCCCCAGCAGCCAGGCCCAGCCAGAACCAGCCCCCGATCCCAGATCCCAGCCCGCCCGCCAGATCACAACAGCCAGTCCGCCCCAGCCCCCCCCCCAGCCCCCCAGCCCCCACCCCCCAGCCCCAGCAGCCCGCAGCCAGCAGATACCAGCAGCAGATCCAGATCAGCCCCCAGCCCAGCTCAGCCGCCCAGAGGCCCCCCCCCCACCAAGGGTCCCCAGAGCCCAGCAGCCAGCCCGGGCGATATCGCAGCAACCCCCCGCCCCGCAGCCCAGCCCCCGATCAGGGCCCGCCAGCAACCAGCAGCCAGCAGCCACAGATTTGCAGCAGCCCCCCCCAGCCCCCGTCAGACCCCCCCCGATACAGCCAGCCCAGCAGACCCCAGCCCGCAGCACCAGCCCCCGCAGCACAGGCACAGCCCCCGCAGCCCGCCCAGCCCCGACCCAGCCCCCCGCAGCCCAGCAGCAGCCCACCAGCAGCACCCAGATCAGCCAGCCCCCCAGCCAGACCCCCCAGCCCCCAGCCAGCCAGCAGGGCCCCCCAGCCCAGCAGCCCCAGCAGCAGCCCAGCCCCGCAGCAGCCAGCACCCCCCCAGCCGCCCCCAAAGCAGCAGTCCAGGCCCAGCCACCCCCCAGATCAATTCTGCACCCCCCGATCCAGCAACCCCCCCAGCCCGCCAGCCCCCCCGATCAGCAGCCGCAGCCAGAACCAGCAACACAGCAGGCAGCAGAC
>NW_028234405.1:35293197-35303197 GCF_977035675.1 Penaeus japonicus
TAATGATGATAAAAAACAATACTGATAATGATGATAACAAAGATGATGATAATGATAATAATAATAATGAAAGAGATAATCATAACAACGATAACGATGATGATAATGATAATGATAACAATGATAATGATAGTAATGATGAGCATAATGACAGCAATAGTAATGATGATAATAATAGTAATCAACATAATGATGACAATGACAATAATCATCATAGCATTGAGAATGACAATGATAATAACAAACAGTAGTACATGAAAAATTCTCAAAAGAACAAAAACGACTAATTATTCAAACATACTGAGGTAAGTAATTGGATTCGAGTTTATACTCTGTCTTTCACACTCAAAAGACTTAAGTTTGAAAGGGAGGAAAAAAAAGGACAAAAATAGTGCCGAGCAATATACGTGGCGCGAGGAAAATTGTGCTCAACTCTGATGCTGCTTGTTGCTTTCGAGATTGCATTATGGTTGTTTATGAATGTGGCATTCATGTTACCAGTCTGGCTCGTCTCTGTTTTTCTCTCTTTCTCTCTTTATATATCTATCTTTCTATCTATCTATCTATCTATCTATCTATTTCTCTTTCTCTGGCTCTGTCCATTTGTCTGTCTATCTGTCCTTCATTCTCTCTTTCTCTCTCTCTCTCTCTCTCTCTCTCTCTCTCTCTCTCTCTCTCTCTCTCTCTCTCTCTCTCTCTCTCTCTCTCTCTCTCTCTCTCTCTCTCTCTCTCTCTCTCTCTCTCTCTCTCTCTCTCTCTCTCTCTCTCTCTCTCTCTCTCTCTCTCTCTTCTACCTTTATCAATCTTCTTCCCAGCTCCTGTTTCCCTCCTCCTCTCATTACCCTCAGCCCAGCTTCCTCCTTCCTTCCTCCGTAGTCCCTCCCACTGAGTCTCCAGGAGCCTAAAGGGGAGGAATTGTTCTACAAGCTAGTCTAGTACTGTCCCCTCCCTTCCCTCCTTCCCAATCGCCCCCTCCCTTCTCTCCTTCCCTCCTATTTTCTTAACTCTTTTCCTTCGCTTCCCTTCTCTTTACCTCCTTTGCCCCTTTTTTCACCTTCCTTTTCATATTCATCTCCTTCGTTTTCTTCTTCTCTTCTTTTTTTTTCTTCTTTTTCTTCCACTTCCCCCCCTTTCTCCCTCCTGTCGTATCTTTATTCTCCCCTCCTTCTATCCTTCCTTCTTCCCTTCCCTTCTTCTCTTCTTCACCTTCCCTTCCTCTTCCCTACTTTTCCTTCCTTTCTCATTCTCCTCTTCCCTTTCCTCCCATCCTCCTTCTCTCTCCTTTCCCCTCCACCCTTCTCTCCTCCCCTTTCCTTCTTCTTTCCTCTTCCCTCCTTCCTCTTTCCTTCTCCCTCCATCCTTCTCTCCTCTCCCCTCCTTCTTATTTCCTCTTCCCTCCATCTTATTTCCTCTTCCCTCTTTCCTCTTTCCTTCCCCCTCCATCTTTCTCTCCTCTCCCTTGCTTCTTCTTTCCTCTTCCCTCTTTTTTCGTTCCTTCCCCCTCCATCCTTTTCTCCTCTCCTCTCCTTCCTCTTTCCTCTCTTCTCCATCCTTTTCTCATTTCCCCTCCATCATTCTCTCCTCTTCTCTCCTTCCTCTTTCCTTCCCCCTCCATCCTTCTCTCCTCTCCCTTCCTTCTTCTCTCCTCTCCCCTCCTTCCTCCTTTCTCTCCCCTCCATCCTTCTCTCCTCTCCCCTCCTTCCTCTTTCCTCTCTTCTCCATCCTTTTCTCATTTCCCCTCCATCATTCTCTCCTCTCCCCTCCTTCCTCTTTCCTTTCTTCTCGTTCCTCCTTTCTCTTCCCTCCATCCTTCTCTCCTCTCCCCTCCTTCCTCCTTTCTCTCCCCTCCATCCTTCTCTCCTCTCCCCTCCTTCCTCTTTCCTCTCCCCTCCTTCCTCCTTTCTCTTCCCTCCATCCTTCTCTCCTCTCCCCTCCTTCCTCCTTTCTCTCCCCTCCATCCTTCTCTCCTCTCCCCTCCTTCCTCTTTCCTCTCTTCTCCATCCTTTTCTCATTTCCCCTCCATCATTCTCTCCTCTCCCCTCCTTCCTCTTTCCTCTCCCCTCCTTCCTCCTTTCTCTTCCCTCCATCCTTCTCTCCTCTCCCCTCCTTCCTCTTTCCTCTCTTCTCCATCCTTTTCTCATTTCCCCTCCATTCTCTCCTCTTCTCTCCTTCCTATTTCCTTCCCCCTCCATCCTTCTCTCATCTCCCTTCCTTCTTCTATCCTCTTCCCTCCTTCCTCGTTCCTTTCCCCTCCATCCTTCTCTCCTCTCCCCTCCTTCCTCTCTCCTCTCTTCTCCATCCTTTTCTCCTCTCCCCTCCATCCTTCTCTCCTCTCCCCTCCTTCCTCTTTCCTCTCCCCTCCTTCCTCCTTTTTCTTCTCTCCATCCTTCTCTCCTCTCCCCTCCTTCCTCTTTCCTCTCTTCTCCATCCTTTTCTCCTCTCCCCTCCATCCTTCTCTCCTCTCTCCTCCTTCCTCTTTCCTTTCTTCTCCTTCCTCCTTCCTTCCCCCTCCATCATTCTCTCCTTTCCCCTCCTTCATCTTTCCTCTCCCCTCCTTCCTCCTTCCTCTCCCCTCCATCCTTCTCTCCTCTCCCGTCCATCTTCTCCCCTCTCTTCTCCATCCTTTTCTCCTCTCCCCTCCATCCTTCTCTCCTCTCCCCTCCATCCTTCTCTCCTCTCCCGTCCATCTTCTCCCCTCTCTTCTCCATCCTTTTCTCCTCTCCCCTCCACCCTTCTCTCCTCTCCCCTCCATCCTTCTCTCCTCTCCCGTCCATCTTCTCCCCTCTCTTCTCCATCCTTTTCTTCTCTCCCCTCCATCCTTCTCTCCTCTCCCCTCCATCCTTCTCTCCTCTTCCGTCCATCTTCTCCCCTCTCTTCTCCATCCTTCTCTCCTCTCCCCTCCATCCTTCTCTCCTCTCCCCTCCATCCTTCTCTCCACTCCCGTCCTTCTTCTCCCCTCTCTTCTCCTCCGCCCATTTCCCTCAATCCCCTTAAAAAAGGTCGCAGGGGAAGCAACCAATACCTTTATCGACGTGACGGTCAGCCATACAAGAGCCGGGGTGACCAGCTGACTCGATTGGATTGGGTGAAGGGGGGACGGGAAGGAGAGAGGATGGGGGAAGTGGGAAAGGGAGGAGGGAAGGATAGGAGAAGGGATTGGGGAAGGGGTGAAGGAAGGGTAGGGGATGAGAGGGAAAGGGGAGGAGAAAGGAGGGAGGGAAGGGTGTAGGGAAAGGTAAGGGGAGAGGGGGAAAGGGGAGGAGAAGGGATGTGGGGAAGGGGGAATGTAAGGGAAAGATGGAGGGGAGGGGTTGGGGCTAAGAGTTGTGAACGATAAAGAGAATAAGGGAAGGAGACAGAGGAGAGTGGGGTGTGGGTGTGTGGGTGTGTGGGTTAGAAGGGGTGCTGAGGGGAAAGGAAGAAGAGGACGAGGCAGAAAAGGGGGTGGAGGGGGGGGGCGCTCAATTGGGAACACCAGAAGTCGTCAAGATTGATTAAGAGCGCGGAAGAAAAGGTCGATAATTAAAGCACCAAAGGAATAAAGATATAAAAGGGAGGGGGGAGGGGGGAGGGGGGAATTAGAGTGAGTAGGATCTGGCAGGGTGAGACTAGAGGGCCTTTACGAGCTAGGAAGCGAGTCGTGTGCTTAGGGACTTGGAGTAAGGGCGAGGTTGGGTGTGTAGGGGTGGAGAAATATGCTGGCAGAGAATAGCACAGAGTCCAATAGGGCGGAAGGTGGCACGGGCGTTAAGTAAGACTGCGTTTAAGAAAGTTGGGACTGGCGATGTCAAACACTGAGTTTCCTATTTGTAGGGATATACTCTACCCGTTTACACTGACGACGGAAAGTTTAGCCGCACGAATCAGAGAAAGAGCGAATGGGCCGCGAACGAGGTATTGACCGAGTACATTAAACATAAAGGCGGAAGGAAAGAACTGATTAATTAAACTCCAAGGCAGTAACGCTAAGGCATCTTACAGCACCACCTCAAGGAAAAGACTAGACGTAGCCAGGTCTTTTGTGCTTACAACGAAGCCACGCTGATAATCAACGAAGCGATAACATTCCTTCAAAGGACCTTTCCATTGGTGATCACGCCGGTAGTCAGTCGACCAGCTGTTCGCGACGGTGGTAAACAAGAGGAAATTGTAAAAGAAGAGTGATGACTGTGAACAAAGGAATATTCCTCCTTAAATTGTGATGATGATGTCTGACAGCTCTAAACGACACGGATGATGACTGTTGTGTACGACGATGAAAACTTTAAACTACAGGGATGATGAATATAAAAGAGACATCTGAAACGGCCCAAAATGAAATATTTGCGGCCGTAATGAGGCGAAGACTCTCCTCAAAGCGAATGTTGGTTACGACTGCAAATAAGAGATCTTCACGAGAGGTAAAATAAGAGGTTGACGCTGTAAGATGTAAACAAGAAAATAACATATGAATACAAAGAATGCTCCATGTTTTTTTTTTTTTTTTTTTTTTTTGGGGGGGTGGAGGGAGATGGGGGCTTGGCATGGAATTTGTCCTGTCATATTTATTGCATATTCCATATTTTCATTTATCACTATAATAATTTATGAAATGATTCAAGGTATTTCTTTTTTTACTTTAATCCTTATAAATCGCAAATCAACAGTTCTTTTGTACGTATTTTCTAAGTCCTTTTTCGCTGTTCGAGTTGCCAGAGCGTCTAAATATTTCACATTTTCTGCAAATTCATTCAACCGATTACGAATTAACGGAAGCTTTTGTCGAATTCGAATTTTAATCGACAGAATCATGACCTTTATATCGCTGTTGAAATTAGAAAATAAAAAAGTAAAAGAATAAAAAGAAGAAGAAGAAGGAGGAGAACGACGAGGATGAGAAGGGAAAAGAAATAGGATTTATTGCTGCGTCATCCTTCTTTCTTCTCAGAGTTATCATTGAAGATGTGCTGTTACATCTGATGGACTTTCAGTTATCATGATTCATCGTATCTTTGCATTCCTAGGGATTGTTTTTTTTTTTTTTTTTTTTTTCTTGTGTTACGGTTGACTGTTCTGACATCTGGACGTGAATTATTTTTTTGAAATGAAAAAAGGTACCTAACAGTAACACAAAAACTAGTACTGCAGGAACACCATAGTTGTGAATATAATTACCCATTTGTAACTGCCAGCTGGGATATAAATGAAGCAGTTTGTTCTGTAGGCTGGAAATTATCAGGTTGTTGTGCCCCCAAAGCGGATGTTATCTCTCGAGCGAAGAGTATCTTTGAATGCCATAGATAACAGCAGTTCGCCTAAGAAAACAGTAATTGATGTCTTGCTGAACAATGCCTCTCCGTGATTGATGTCTTAGATTACAGTGCCTCAGCCGCGTTTAATGCCCCAAATAACAAACAGGGCCTTGGTGCTTCGAGTGCCAGCCAGTGCCATCTCATTGCGACTGTAGTCATTCGTATTCTTGAATGAAGTCATGAACCTTTAAATGAACCTTCTCGTTGGTATTGTCATAAGGTGGCAATGGCTTTCTCTCTTGGTCCTTGTATGTTGTCAAGAGGTGGGACTGCCTCTCTCTTCCCTGCGTGGATGTTGTCATGTGGTGAAAATGTCTCTCCCTCGATTCGTATATGTTGTCATAAGGTCGTAATGTCCCCTTCTCTCCCTCCTTCAAGGATGTGGTCATGCGGCAGTAATGTCTTACTCTCGCTTCATGTCTGTCATGACACGTGACAGAAGCGGCTCGTGAGGATTGTCACTGGCGACGCTTTGTCCCTCGCGGCTGTTGCAAGGACCAGCGCTGCCGCGGTGTGCGCACGCTCGCTCGTTGAGCCAATCAACTTGCACATGACAAGGGCAGGGGTTGGCGTCCTCCCTTTCCTCTCCCCTTCCCCTTTCTCTCCCTCTCCCCTCATCCTCTTCCTATCCCTCTCTCCCCTCTCCTCCCTTCCCCCTTCTCCCCACTTCCCTTCTCCCTCTCCCCCCTCTCTCAACATTCCATGATATATGTCGGAGGGAGTTGCGTAATTTATGGGTCGTTGTAGCATATATATTATCTAAATTGTAGCCTGCGTATGATGTCGATTGTAGCCACTAAATTATTTTTGACAATGGTCTAAATATTATGCCGATTGTAGTGGGGTCATTTGTATTGCTGGGCCGTTTGCTTGTTCAAAAACCGCTCTCTCTTTCTTCTGCTTGACCCCATCATACGGTCAGAATTGGAACAAGAAATAGATAATATGCGGGTTTTTTTTTCTTATTAATATAAGCTCCAAAATTACGCCAAATTCATTGATTGTCACGACGGACCGGAATCAATTAAGAAACTGCGTAAATATTCATAAATGTCCCGATCGTCCCCAGGTCTTGAAGCTATAATCTCCTCAATATACATACGGGGTAAGGACAGTCCCCTTCCCCCCCTACCTCCCCCTCCCCCCTCCCCCTCACGGCGCCAGGGATGGGTACAGGACGGTAGTGGCACTCATGACCCTTCTCCTCCTCTCCCCCTTCCCCTACCCTCCTCCCTTCTATTCCCTCCATCCCTGGTACCCCCTCAATCCTCACCACCCCCCTCTCCCCCACCCCCATTTTCCCCTCCCCTCCATCTACCCTTTATACCTCTCTCGTCCCAACCCAACCCACCCGTCTCCTCCTCCTCCCCTCCCTTCCCCCTCCCTTCCCCCTCCCACCCCACCCCCATCTCGCCTTTCGATATCAAGCCTGGGTCGTCCCGCACACCACGACCCATAACCACGACAATCAAGAAACAGTTAACGAGGCATTAAGAGTCCAATATCGCCTTCTCGAAGAACATAAAACCTTCTCTCCGAAGCTACTGGAGACGGAGGCACTACCCGGACGCAGGCACACGCACATACGCACACGTTTTTAGGGGGTGGGGGTAGGGGGTGGGGGAGGGAGACACACACGTCGAACGCTACGTTATAGGACAGTGGGGGTGAGGGTATGGGAGGGGCAGAAGGAGTACAAGGAGGGGAGGGAAAAGCGATAGTAGGGTTCCTGGTAGGGGTGGTAGAAGAGGAGGAAGAAGAAGAAAAAGAAGAGGTGAGAAAAGAATAAGAGAGTGGGGGGGGGAGAGGGAGAAGAAAGAGGGCGTAGAAAAAATAAAGAGGATAAAAAGGGCATGAAATAAGCGGTGATGTGTGGAGGAAGTAGAAGAGAAGGAGCTGAGAGAGAGTAAGAGTGAGCGTCAAAGTGAAAGAAGAGGAGGAAGTAGAGGATATAAAGAAATAGGAGAAGGAGGAGGAGTGGTGATGGTCATTAAGAGAAGGAGAAGGAGGAGGCGGAGAAGGAGGAGGAGAAGGAGAGAGAAGGTCGCGAGAGGACATAAAATAGGAATGAGGTCAAAATACGACGGGGCATTGGGGACAGGAGGGGTAGGGGGTGGAGGTGGGGGTGAGAAGCGGTTCATGGTTCTATTAAACTGAACAATTCCCTTGGATGTTTGCCCTCACACTCTCACGCTCTCTCTCTCTCTCTCTCTCTCTCTCTCTCTCTCTCTCTCTCTCTCTCTCTCTCTCTCTCTCTCTCTCTCTCTCTCTCTCTCTCTCTCTCTCTCTTTTACTCTCTCTCTCTCTCTCTCTCTCTCTCTCTCTCTCTCTCTCTTTTACTCTCTCTCTCTCTCTCTCTCTCTCTCTCTCTCTCTCTCTCTCTCTCTCTCTCTCTCTCTCTCTCTCTCTCTCTCTCTCTCTCTCTCTCTCTTTTAAATGCCGTTTTGATGCTTTTGGGCTATGTCAACACGCCTGTGTAATTGGCGTAAACAGCATGGATGCGCCAATGCTGTAAATCAGATTTTTTTGTGTCGCTTGTGTGATTGGTTTAATGTAGCACATCCACACATACTCACGGACACAGACTATTGATCATATATGCTACTCACATATTGAATCAAGAACACGCCCACACCCACCCACACACACACACACACACATACATACACACACAAACAAAGGATATAAAAAAAGCTGGCAATAACGTATCATTCATCACCAGAATTACTTCTATTTATTTTCTCTAATCTCAATCTCATCTCTCACTTTCCATCTATATAACTATCTACACATCTAATTCCATATCTACATTTTATCTACTTATCTACCATTATCCTCACGTCATATTACCTCTATAACTGATTCCATGAGAGACAAAAAAAAAAAAAAAAAGCTGAACAAGGAATCAGCTGATCAAGGAATCAGCTGATCAAGGAAATCGTCGTTCCATCTCCTAAGACTTTATTTTTTAAAAGAAAGAAATGCTTCGTCTTGGCAGATCTCTTCGGTCTGAGGGATAAGAAAATGATGGTGGTGATGGTGGTGATGATAGTGATGATAATGATAGGGATGGTGATGTGATGAGGTGATGATGATGATAATGATTGTGATATGATGAGGATGAGGATGGTAGTGATAATGCAAGTGGTGGTGATGTAAAAATGGTGATGGTAATAATGATAGTGATGGTGATGTGATGAGGATGAGGATGAAGATAACGATGGTGAGGATGGTGCTGATAAGCATGATAGTAGTGATAATGATGATGATGGTGATACTGTTGATGATAAGAGATGATATGGGTGGTGATGGGAATGATAATAATTGTAACGATGATGGTGGGGGAAGAAGGAAAAAATAAAGATGGGGAATTTGAAAAATTAAATTTTACAGGCATGCAGAAGAATGATGATAATGATGGTAACGATGATGGTATAGGGGATAACAATAAAAATAATAATGACACTGAGAATAATCCTCATTAATCGTAAAATTGGCAAACGATGACAATAAAGATGATGATGAGGATGATAATAAGAACAGTAAATATCTAAGATGAAGAAAAGGTTCATTAAAGAAAAAGGAGAAGAGAAAGATAAAAAAAAAAAACTAGGAAAATTCAGAAAAGAGCGAATGCAAAATAGAGGGGAAAAATATCTTAGTCTCTCCTTTCTCTCTTTTCGAAGCGAAAACGAGAAGTTGGCTGATTTTTTTTTTCTTTTACAGGAATAGCAAGAGGGTGTGGGGTGGGATGGGGATGGGGATGGGGGGGGAGGGGTAGGAGATTTATGCAATATTAGTATGCTATGCTTCGTAAGTTGCTGCTGGGTTTTATCGCTTTTTGTACATTTAATTCCCTTCACTTTTCAGTATTATTCTTGTTATGTACATTTTAAAAAACATTTTTGACGTATCTTTATTTCTTTGTCATATTTTTTTTTCCTCTATTCTTTTTCATCGGTATTTTACGTTATCATCTGCAGTATTATCATCATCATTATGTTCTTGTTCATGTTCAGGTTCGTCATAATCACGATCACCAGCATAACCGTCATCATCGTCATCACCACACCATCATTATCATCCTCATCACAATCATCATCATCATCATCACAATCACCAGCATAACCGTCATCATCGTCATCACCACACCATCATTATCATTACAATCATCATCATTATCACCACACCATCATTATCATCATCACAATCATCATCATCACTATCATCATCATCATTATCCTCCTTCTTATCATCATCATCACCATAATCCTCATCATCATCACTATCATTATCATCACCATCAACATCACCATCATCCTCATTATCATCACTATCATCATCACCATCCATTCATCTTTCCCCCTCTTTTTTTTCGTTCTCCTTCGCGTTCTCTTTTGTTTCCTACTTCTTCCTCCTTTATCTGGCCTTCCTCTTCCATCCTCCTTCTATCCTTCTATCCTTCTATCCTTCTAATGTCATTATCTGTCATGACACCCCCCCCCCACCCCATCGATCTAGAACCCCCCTCCATCTAGTACTACTACTACTACCCCACCCCCCACCCCGCCCCCCTTCCAGCTGGCAGGGCAATTCACGCTCCCAATACCATTATCGTCTGACATTGACAGTGACACTTACTCCCGCTGTGACAACACCGCGGCTGCTACTTTTACTACTGCTGCCTCTGCCGTTACTGCCATCAGCTA
>NW_028234405.1:35330697-35333197 GCF_977035675.1 Penaeus japonicus
TCTATCTCTCTCGGAAGGTCTCCTAAACAGGTAGCTTGTCCTGGTCTCATTATCAGCGCCAAATTCGATAGACTAACGGTAGATAGGATTTAACACTGTTTCTGACCTAGATGTTGTATCGTTATTTTGTACGTTCTACAAGTCACTTGTTTTCTTTCTTTCTTTTTATTTTGTCTTGTTATTTTCGTATTTTTTCACTTTATGATTATTAAAAATAAATTGTAAGATGACATGTCGTTGATAATTGGACATGTTTTTTTTCTGCTGCTTATAATCAGATTTTGAGGTTATCTTCCTTTTTTTGTCATTCAGTAGAACTTTTTCCCTACGAATTCCAACCAACGAAGGTATTGAACGCCGAAAGTAGCCCCCACCAATATGCAAATCCTCCACCCCTCCCCCCCTCCCCTCCTACCCCACGATTCAACTGAGCCCACGCCTTTGAATTGAACTTGATGTAGGGCAAACTACTCACAGTATATATATGGTGAGCTTTAAACATCCCTCGCTATGTCCTTCTCCTTCCCCTCCACCCCTACTCCCCACCCCTCCCTCTCATCCTCCGCCTCTGCCCTCCCAATTCCCTCCATTCCCCTCCACCCCAATTCCCATCCTCCCCCTCCTCTCTCTCATCCTCTCCCCCTCACCCCTTTTCGTACCCCAGCCCTCCAATTCCCTCTACCCCTTTCTCACCCTAGCCTCCGCTCTCTCTCACACATCCACCCTCCCTCTACATCCCTCCGCCCTCCCTCCACCCTCCCTCCACACCCCTCCCAACCCCTGGTCAGCCTGCGACGGTCAGAAGGCACCGGTCAATCAGCAGTTGTTCCGATGACGGCGCCGATAGCTGTGTGTGGTTGTGTCAAACATGTTTCAAACCTGTTCCGTCACCTGGTTAGCGCTACTAGGTGCTATTCTGTGAGGAGAAGTGAAATTTCGTTAAGGAAGAGGAGGGGGGGGGCTACTGAGCTAGAGGAAGGAGGGGTGTGTGGGCTGGGGTGCGTTGGAAGAAGAGTGAAGAGAATTTCTGAAAATAAGCTGGGAAAGAGAGGGAGAATAAGAGAGAGACAGAGACAAATGAAGAGAGAGAGAGAGAGAGAGAGAGAGAGAGAGAGAGAGAGAGAGAGAGAGAGAAGGAGGGAGGGAGAGAGAAAGGAGAGAAAAGTAGTCTGAGAAATATTTAAAAACTAGATTTAAAAGAAAAAAATAATAAATAAAGAGAATCAAAAAAACCTACAAAAAAGGACACCCATTCTTAAACATGCAAATCGAAAAAAAAAAAAAAAAATCCAACACCAGAAAAAAGTACATTAAACAACGCCTAAAAATGTTGACTCTCGGTTCTCCAGGAAGTTAGTGAGTGTCCCCCCTCCCCTTATCCCCGTATCCCCTCCTCCCCCCCTCCAAAAAAAGAAAGAAAAAAACGTTGATTAACCTGTCCAAATCTTAGCCGGCCGATGCTGTCATTAGGGCGAGCTCTTGCGGAAGACCCGAGAGTGTTGACTCGCCGTGTTAAAAGGACGGGAGGGGGGAGGGGGTGGAGGGAAGGAAGGGAGAGGAGAAGATGGGGGGGATGGAAGGAAGGGAGAAGAGGAGGTGGGGGGATAGAGGGGGGTGGAGAGAAGGGAGAGGAGAAGATGGGGGGGATGGAAGGAAGGGAGAAGAGGAGGTGGGGGGATGGAAGGGGGTGGAGACAAGGGAGAGGAGAAGATGGGGGGAGTGGAGGAAAGGAAGAAGAGGAGGTGGGGGGATGGAGGTTGATGGGGAGAAGGGAGAGGAGAAGATGGGGGATGGATGGAAGGGAGAGGAGAAGGAGAGAGGATGGAGGGAAGGAAGAGGAGAAGGTGGGGATGGAGGGAGATGGAGAGAAGGGAGAGAGGAAGATGGGGGTGGAGGGAAAGGAGAACAGAGAGCGAGGGGGGGGAGGGATAGGAGAGGAGGAAGAAGTAGAGGGAAGGAAAAGGAGGAGGAAGAAGGGTGGAGATAAGGTAGAGGAGGAAGGCCAGTGGAAGGAAAAGAGAGGTGGAGGAAGGGGTGAAGGGAAAGAAGAGGAGGGAATAGAGGGAAGGGAGAGGAAGATGAAAGAGTGCATAGAAGGGAGAGAAAGAGAGGCAGGCGGTGAGGCGAGGAAGGTCAAAAAATGTAACCGAGGCAGATGGTGGTGTTGGGGCGAAGGGGGGGGGGGTGAGGGGAACGGGGGGTAATGTCCTGTATGCATTAACGAGTGAGGAGATATCGGGAAGAGATAGGGAAGGAGAGAGAGAGAAAGAGAGAGAGAGAGAGAGAGAGAGAGAGAGAGAGAGAGAGAGAGAGAGAGAGAGAGAGAGAGAGAGAGAGAGAGAGAGAGAGAGAGAGAGAGAGAGATACATACATAGAATACATACAAAAAGGCCAGCAGTTTGACGGAAAAAAAGAACGAGAGAAAAAGATATATGAGAAGAAGGAGAGGCAGTGAGAGGGAGAGAACTAAATAACAAGAAATTTGATATTCACCAAACAG
>NW_028234405.1:35355697-35358197 GCF_977035675.1 Penaeus japonicus
TAAGTGTAAGTGTTTGCGTGCGTGTTTGTATCTCTCCGCACTAAAGAGCCTGGGTGCGTGCGTATATTCCAGCACCCGCGCGTGCTTGCTTGCGTTCGCTTACCTCCAACACAACACAACCTCACTTCTCCAACTTACCCATGCGGAAAGTTCTCTCTGATCACCCCCTACCCTTCCACCCACCCCACCCCACCCCACCCCACCCTTCCATCCCATCCTCTCCTATCGCTTCAACACCCCTTCCCCTACCCTCCACCCCCACTCCTAACTAACGTTAAAAGGTTGCTGAATATTAACCCTTTCATTACCAAAAACACGAGCATCGTTTCCTAGAAGAGTTGATCCGCCTTAAAAAAAAAAAAAAAAAAAAAAAAAATTACTATATTAGTATTTACTAAACCTCGCCCCCACCCAAAAAAAGGAAAAAAGAAAGAATGATAATAGAAAAAAAGGTAAATGCATAAATCGATCGATATTAGTATTTACTAAACCTCGCCCTCCCCGCCCCCCCCCCAAAAAAAAAAGATAATAGAAAAAAGGTAAATGGATAAATAGATCGATATTAGCATTTTCGAAACCCCGCCCTTTCACTTCATCAAATAGAGTTTGTGGTTACGAGTGGCGGAGCGGAAGTCGGAGTGGATAGTGTGGGTGGAGTTGGGCATGGGTGGAAGTGGAGGTTGATGCAGGTGGGTGGAAGTGGAGACAGATGGAAGCGTAGGGCGGTGGATGTGGAAGAAGGTTGAAATCAATATAGATAGAGGTAGGTCGAAGAGGAGGTGAGTAGCCTGGAAGACGGGAGGAAGTAGATAGGAAATGCGAGTGGAAGACAGGGAAGGAGGAAGAGAAGAAAGAAGAAGATAGAGAGGAAGAATATAGAGACACAGGAAGATGTTGGTAGAAGAAGTGGTCCAGACAAAGGGATTGATAAGGAAGGGAAGGAAGGGAAAAGATATGGATGGAGGGATTTAGAGGGCAGGAAATTATAATATATTGACAAAGGGAAGGACCGGAGGAGGAAAAGAAGGAATGAGGCAGATAAAGATGGAAAAAAGAAAAGGAGGATCAGATGATGATGTAAGGAAAGAAGAGAGATAAAATTAAGAAAAGAAAAACAAAACTCCAAAAATACAGGACATAGACAAGAACATAAAATAATATAAGAATATGATAAATAAACAATAAATCAATCAATCAATCAACAGAACAATACAAGAAAATAAAAATGAAGCAAATAACGAAAATGCAAAAACAGAAGGAAGAGAAATCAGTATGAGAACGAGGAAAGCAAAAATGAAATTAACGGTAACAGAAAACAGAAAAAAAGTGATATGAAGCATGACAAGAGAGAGAGAGAGGGGGGGGGGGGAGAGAGAGAGACAGCGAGAGAGAATGAGAAAGAGAGAGAGAGAGAGAGAGAGAGACAGACAGAAAAAGAGAGAAAAGTCACACACTAAACACATGTCCCTTTAACAAAAGAAATTACGTATAATTTGATGCAGCTCGATACTTGCCTGGAAACGATCTCACCAACTTCATGAAATCTGATTTGATTCATAAAGTGAGATTTCTTTTTCATAATGAGTTTATGTTAATGAATCAAATTTAAGCTTCTGCATGATGTTTATCTGATTAACTGTGTTCGCGGTGCATGAATATAATGATGATGATATTACAGCGCCAATGCCGATGATAATCAGGCTCACACACACACACACACACACACACAAAGAGCGAGAGAGAGAGAGAGAGAGAGAGAGAGAGAGAGAGAGAGAGAGAGAGAGAGAGAGAGAGAGAGAGAGAGAGAGAGAGAGAGAGAGAGAGAGAGAGAGAGAGAGAGAGAGAGAGAGAGAGAGAGAGAGAAAGCAAGAGAGAGAGAGAGAAAAAAAATGAGAGAGAGAGAGAAAGAAAGAGAGAGAGAGCGAAAGAAAGAGAGCGCGCGAGAGAGAGAGCGAGAGAGCGAGAGAGAGATTGAGTAAACCAGCCTCCCGTGTCACACTTGCTCTCCCAACAACCGATGTCTTTCAAGAGGCTCCGAAAGCGTGTAGGGTTACGGACTACAATCACCATTCAATTTCGACAGCATACCTCAGCGAAGTTTAGAGCATACTCCAGCGTCGACACAGCTATACTCTGACTGGTAATAAGGAGAGTGAGGAGTCAAAGTTTGGGAGAAAGGAGAGAGGCGGAGCGGGAGGAAGATGGCGAATGAGAGAGAGAGAGAGAGAGAGAGAGAGAGAGGGGGGGGGGAGGACCTTCCGTTCCTCCCTCTCCATAAAGGGGAAGTCGATAGGTTATTGAGACGTATACTTACACACACACATACACAAATCCACACACATATACCCAAACCACACACAAATCCACACATACACACCCAAAGCCACACACAAATGCACACACACACATAAACACACACACAGACACAGAGCGAGAGATTTAGAAAAGAGGGAAGTGGTCACACACTCCAGTCCATTTCAAGGTAAAGTAATGATTCAGC
>NW_028234405.1:35363197-35375697 GCF_977035675.1 Penaeus japonicus
CGCAGAAAATCAACCAGGAAGTCTGTATCTATATGTTTAAATATATTTGTATATATATGTATATATATTTATATATATATATATATATATATATATGTATATATATGTATATATATATATATATATATATATATATATATATATGTATATATATTTTTTATGTATACACACACACACACACACACACACACACACACACACACACACACACACACACACACATATATATATATATATATATATATATATATATATATATATATATATATATATTCATTTACATATACACACACATAAACACACACACACACACACACACACACACACACACACACACACACATATATATATATATATATATATATATATATATATATATATATATATATATATATTTACATATACACACACATAAACACACACACACACACACACACACACATATATATATATATACAAGCACGTACATGAGCACACATACACAGGCAAACCTCGGAATAGCCCGTCTCCTCGGGACAATCAAAGCAGAAGACACAAGCGAGTGAACTGACGGGAGGTGGGAGGGGCCGAGGACACAGGGGAGGGGGCAGGAGGGGAGTGGGAGGGGCAGCAAGAGCCAAGACGTCAGGCCGGAATCCCGCTACGCAATTCCATGAAGTCTTGGCATCACAGAGTCGCAGCGCCATTCAATCTTGGCATCGCTGAATCGCGGTGCCATTCAATCCTGGCACCTCGGCCTTCCCTTTGTCCCCTTGCAACGGTAATGCCGACGAGCTCACGGGCGGAGGAAGGAAAAATGCCTCATTTGTGTAGGATCTATTCAATGCCTGTCCTTCCGTCCTACCCCCCCTCCCCCCTCCCGTGTCTTCTCCTTGTTTCTTCCTTCCTCTTTTTTCCCTTCTTTCTTCCTCACCCCCCTTCCAACTCCTTCTTCACCTCTCCCATTTCCTTACTTTCTGGAACTTCATTATTATCTCCTCTCTCCGCTCTTCCCTCGCCTTCCCCTCTTTCATCCCCCTTCCCCCTGCCCCCCTCTTACCCACTTTCGTTCAGCCCCCCACCCCCACCCCACCCCCTCCCTCCTTCTTCCCAACCCAGACTATTGCACGCTATCATATATCGCATTAGTATTGAGATCCTTTCGGTCCATCAGCCAGAATGGAAGCTTCTATACATTTGAAAAGCCTCTTTCTTCACAATGGCACTTTGGTCTGTCTCCAAATTCCATTTTTTTTACCTTTCTTCGTCCCTTCGAAAAGAGGAGTAAGAGGGAGGGGAAGGATAGGGTAGTAGGGGAGAGGGGAAGAGACATAGAGAGAGAGAGAGAGAGAGAGAGAGAGAGAGAGAGAGAGAGAGAGAGAGAGAGAGAGAGAGAGAGAGAGAGAGAGAGAGAGTTGGTCTCTGGCAGCCAAAGGAAAAGGGAATGGCAGACACGCGGGACCTTGTCAATGGATCTTATACCTTGAGGAGGAAATCTTTAATCTATTTCCTCTGGTCCGAAGACGAGGCGCAGCCAGAGGAGGAAGAGGGAGGGAGGGAGGGAGGAAGGAGGAGGAGGTGGAGGGAAGGCTGGATGGATGGATGGAGGGAGAGAGGGAGGAGGGGGAGGAGGAGCAGATAGGAGGGATGGAGGGAAGAGGAGGAGGGAGGAGAAGGGAGGAGGAGGAGGAGGAGGAGCTCCGAGTGTTTCTTATCGCCGCATGACCCGAGTGCTTTGGGAAACGTGCTTCGGATGCGAGATTCGGATCTTCGTCTCCCGGTCCCTTTTTCTATTCTTCATCTTAGTATTTTTTTCCCCGTATCCTTCTTCTTCTCCTCTTTCTGTCTGTCATTAGAAACCTTCTTTTCTCCCTCCCTCCCTTGTGGGGTATATCAATACAAAAAAAAACTCACTAATGCAAAAGATAGATCTCTATCAAATCATCCTTCATTCCTGAAGAAAAAAAAAAAGGAAGAAGAAAAAGAGGAGAAGAAGAAGAAAAATGAAATACTAAAAAAATAATCCCCAGACTCCACACATCTCAACCCATTCAGAAGTCAATGAAGAAAGATCTCCTCCAAGCTTAATAACACCATGTAAACAAACACATAAAAAGTTAGCCAAGGAGCTGTGATTTATCCATCTTCGTATCTTCTGCTTCGCAAAGCTAGTCTCTCTAAGTTTCTTTTAACATTCCTGGCAGAGCGGAGTCGTCGTCTTGACTGAAGGGAGAGAGTAAGGGGATAGGAGAAGGGAAGAAGGAAGAGGGGAAAGAGGAGAAGGGAAGAAGGAAGAGGGGAAAGAGGAGAGGGGAAGAAGGAAGAGGGGAAAGAGGAGAGGGGAAGAAGGAAGAGGGGAAAGAGGAGAGGGGAAGAAGGAAGAGGGGAAAGAGGAGAGGGGAAGAAGAAAGAGGGGAAAGAGGTGAAGGTGAGAAACTGGAATGAGGAAAGGAATGGAAAGAAAGGGAGGAAAAGAAGGGGAAGGGGTAAGGATGAGAGTCTGGAAATGGATAGGAAATGTACATGAGGAATAAAAGAGAGGTAGATAGATAGATAGATAGAGGGGGGGGAGACAGAGACAGACAGAGAGAGAGAGAGAGAGAGAGAGAGAGAGAGAGAGAGAGAGAGAGAGAGAGAGAGAGAGAGAGAGAGAGAGAGAGAGAGAGAGAGAGGAAGAGGTAAAAATGGGACTATATATTGTACAGGAAAAGGGTATAAAGGTAAAAGAGGAAGAAAGATAGAAAGGAAAAAAGCAAAAAACAAACAAACAAAAAACGATGAGAAAAGAGAGGACAGGATTAAGACCAGTGAGAAATAGAATAAAAAAATGTAGTAGAGAAGAAAAAAAAAACAATAAGTGAAAAATAACAAGAGACAAAACTTGAAGAAAAGAGAAAAAATCGAACGAAATAGAGAACAGAAAAGTTATACGCAGCAGTTTTGAATCAAAGGTCAAACTTACGGGTAAGATGATAGTGATGATAATTACATTAATAATGATAATGTTCATGATGGTGATAATAATTACAATATAATGATAATGATGATGATGATAATAACAATAATAATGATGATGATGATGGTGATGATAATAACAATAATAGTGATAATGAAGATGATGTTGATGATAATAACAATAATGATGATGGTGATGATAATAACAATAATAATAATGATGATGGTGATGGTGATTATAATAATGATAATGATGATGATGGCGATGGTGATAACAATAATGATGGTGATGATAATAACAATAATAATGATAATGATGATAATAACAATGATAATGATAATGATGGTGATGATGATAACAATAATGATGATGATGATGATGATGATAATTATGAAAATGATAATAATAAGTATATTGATAACGATAATGATAATCTCTATGATAATGATAATAGTAATGATGATAATGATAATAACAATAATAACAATAATGATAATGATAAAAGTGATAATGATAATAAGAGTAATAAAGACAATGACAATAATTATATTGCTAATAATAACAATGACAATAGCAAAAAAAATAAAAACAATAGTATCAATCACCATAATCATGATGATGATTACAATAAGTATGATAATAATGATAATTCTGATAATTACGATTATGATAAGGATAAAGATGATGTTAATAATAATGGTAATAATAATGATAATAATAATAATAATGGTTATGATGATGATGATGATCATAATGATTGTAAAAATGATAATTCGAGTAACAATAATGATAGCATTAATAATATAACGATAATGATACTGATAACTGGAATCACAACACAAGAACAGCAACAAACGAAAAACAACGCATAACTCTCCACCAAAATATCTCAACCACCAAAACAAACAAACAAACAAACAAAAAATATATATGTATATTCTCTAAATTTAACCTCACATTTTTTGTTCCTTTTATTTTCTTTCTCCACGTGTCTCTTTCTCTCCGTCGCTTTATCTATTCTTCTCCCTCGCCCTCTGACCCTTTTTTAAATTCCCTTTCTCCTCTATGCCCCTCTTCCCGTCCCCCTACCCCCCTTCCCCCTACCCCACTCTCCTTCTCCCCGTCCCTCAGCCCGTTCCCCTCCCCTACCCTATTTCCCCCCCTCCCCCATTCTCCCTCTCCCCGTCCCTCACCCCCCTGTTCCCTCCCCCCTCCCCTCCCTCATCCATCTCCTACCCACCCCACCACCCCCTAAAGCTATGGTATGTCACTCTCTCCTCCCTCTTTCCCCCTCCTCCCCTCCCCTCCCCCCCCTCCCCCTCTCGGTTCCTCACCCCCTCTAGTCCGCCATTGTTTCCCGACCTCTACTCTGTCTTGAGTTTGTTTGTTTGTCTGTTTGTCCGCTTGTCCCTTTCGCTCGTGAGTTTCCTTTTGGCTTTTCGCTTTCTTATTGTTTTTTCGTATTTTCTTACTTCGTTCTTTTTTTTTTCCTTTTTCTTCTTTTACTTTATTTTTCTTCATTTTATTTCCCGTGATTTTGTTTTTTCTTGTTCTCTCCTTCGTCTCCTGTGTATTTCAAATTATTACCATTATTACTTCATTTATCATTATCTTTAGTATCACTTTCTCGCTCACTTCCTCATCTTTCTTAACTTTCTTTCTTACCATCTTGTTTTTCGAATATCCTTCTTTCCGTCTTCGTTTCACTGTTATTAATCGTCTTTCCTACACTTGTTTCACATTTTCATCATTTTCCTTGATAATAATGATAATGATGATGATATTGATTATAATGATGTTAATAGTATTAATAATAATATTAATGATAAATAAGATCATAATAACAAATAACATAAATAATGATAACAATAATAGCAATGATAATAATGGTAATAATAATAACAATAATAATGATGATGATATTAATGACAATGATCGTGATAATAATGATAAAATAATAAAAATGATAATAGTAATCATAATAGATACTAATGACAATAATGATAAAAAAATAATAGTAATAATGATTAATAAAGGTGATATTAATAGTAATGATAATAATAATAATAATAATAATAATAATGATAATGAAAATGGTAATGAAAATGGTAATTATGATAATACAATAGTAATGATAATAATAATAATTAGAGCAGTAGTGACATTAATAATAATGATAATAAGAATAACAATGATAACAAATTCAGTAACAATAAAATCAAGAAAACAAAGTCATCCCAGATTGAACGTGATCCATGATTAATTAAGCGAGCAAGAAAATTGTGACCTGAAAGTGCGTATTAATTCATTAAGCTAACAGAACAAAAACAAATGACAGCAAATGTACACCAGCAATAATTCATACTCACACATTCCTTTGATAAAGCCGCTAAATCATTTTATAACAGATTAAATTCCAATACCAGCCAGCCACGAGCCAGTAAAGAGCAAAAACAAAGAGAAAAAGAGAAAGAAGGAGAAAAAAACCCTTACCGAAACAAACATAAAATTATCCAAATCACAAGGAGAGAAACATTAGTCATAGGTATAAACAAACAGACTAACGATGTGGCGGCTACAGTAATAAGCCCCGCCTCTCAAAAGGCATCTCTCTCTCCCTTTATTTCTTTCTCTCTCGGTCTCTCTCTCTCTCGGTCTGTCACTGTGTCTCTCTCTCTGTCTCTCTCTCTCTCTCCCTCTCTTGCTCTCTCTCTCTTTCTGTCTCTCTCTCTCCCTCTCTTGCTCTCTCTTTCTCTCTGTCTCTCTCTCTCTCTGTCTGTCTCTCTCTCTCTCTGTCTGTCTCTCTCTCTCTCTCTCTCTCTCTCTGTCTCTCTCTCTCTCCCTCTCTCTCTCTCTCCATTACTCTGGCAAATTAACTTTTAACATTCGAACACGGAAACGGAATATTTACGTTGGCGAGAATAATAAAACAAGAAACTTTATTTATCTTTTATTTTCATCAAATCAAAGGTTGTATGATGTATTGCTTAGTTTTTGGTCAGGCTTCTATTACTTTGAGGAGGAGATGTTCTTGCGTTATTTCTAAGGAGAGAGGGAGGGGGAGAGAGGGGGGGAGAGAGGGAGGGAGGGGGAGATATGGGTGGTAGGGGGTGGGATTTTGTGCAGCGAAAAGCGTTCTTTTTTCATTTTATTATCTGAAAACTTTCTTTTTCGAATGGGATTTTGTATTCTTTCTGATTTTCGCGGTCGCTGTGGATATGCATTTGCAGTAGTGTTTATTTACAAAAGGAATATCCGTAATGTCCGTGAATTTTTATTATATCAATAGAGTCGTCATGTACAATTCATTTTCAGATCTTGCCATTTCATTTGGTCGGAGATATTAAATTTTAATATATTTCTAGCTCTTCGATTTCTCAAACTTTATATCTTTCAACATATACATTAATGACGTCGCTACAACATCCAACAGATAAACATGAAAATGTTTAGACAAGCATATTAGCTTTAAAAATATTTATTACATGTGCCACTATGAGGGAAGTACCACATACCATATCCCGAAGTTCTTTCGACATATTTCAACCTAACCTCAACGGGGTTTACAAACACTCATTACGACCTACTAATCCAAAGAAAATACTATCCCAACTAAAAGCGACGAGTAATACGTACAGATCGAGAGTAATAGAAAAGGAAAATAAATAATGAAAGAGAAGTGGATATATGGAAACGGAGGTTGGGTTGTCCAGACGTACGATCACCTCTCCGCCAGTCGGTCACAGCCAACACTACGGCCAGAATACGGCTCGGGAAGACAGTATGAGTTGAGCCAGTGGGAGGGAAGGACCATGACGCTCCACTGCCCACTTACCGTGCGGTAATGTTGGTCCGTACAAAGTTCGACTTTACGATTTCCCTCCTTTCTGCGGGAATGTCTCTCATGGCATTTCTACTTGCAGTGAAATAATTTGCCAATCAAAATGTGGAGTGTTAGCCGCAGAGATGGCAAAGTGCTGGTCACTGTGTGGCAACTGTTAGCGTTTATTGTGTGCTGTGACTCCTCGGTTGTGCACTATAACAGCGAAGAGTGTACGAACCAAGACATCAATGCCCGAGAGAGAGCTCTCACTTGCTCTCTCAAGACTCTTGACGACGATTTAAGAGTCGCGAATCTTACGAGTGTGGCGGTAGACTCTGTTGCGCGCCTGTCCCTTGTGTGCAACGATGTCTACTATTTCCAGAGTGTCTTGTCACCCTACACCCTTTCAGGGTTTGTGCGAGTGCGGGAACTCAATGTGGAATTTTGCAAGATTAGTGAACTGAAGGATAATGCGTTTATTAATCTCAGAAATTTAAGAAATTTAACACTTCGGACTAGAAACTTGGACTGGCCCGTGATGAGCTTGACCGCCAAGCCAGAAGTGTTCCGTCCTCTGCACCAGCTGGAGCGGTTAGATCTCAGCACTAACAATATTTGGGAACTGCCAGCTGGTGCCTTCTGCCACCTCGCCAACCTCAAACTGCTCAATCTAAGTCACAACCACCTGCAGGACATCACGCAGCTGGGGTTCGGCGGGGGTTCCACGGACAGAGGTGTTTCCTCCTGCAGGTCCGACGTGAGTTCGCTCGATCTCTCCCACAACGACGTTACGGTCTTGGCGTCGGGCTCGCTCCAGGGCCTCGAGCAACTGCAGCATTTGTATCTCCAGAACAACGAACTCGGTAAGGTGGACGACAATGCATTCCAAGGTCTGCGAAGCCTTCACACGCTCGACATTTCAAACAATCGCCTGGTGGCGCTGCCGGAGGACGCGTTCGCACACACGCCAGGCCTCATGTACTGTCGGGCGAGGAACAACTCTCTGTCCGTGCTGGCGCCGGGCCTCTTCGGCGGCCTCGACCACCTCGTCGAGCTCGACCTCTCCTACAACGAACTTAAATCCGAATGGTTAACGTCCTCCATCTTCCAGGGGCTCGTCCGCCTCATGCTGTTGGATCTCTCCCACAACAAAATCTCCCAGTTGAACCAGCAGGTCTTCAGCGACCTGTACACAGTGCAGGTCCTCAGGCTCTCCCACAACCAGCTCAAGACGATACCCGCAGCGGCGTTTGCAGCCTGCGTCAATCTGCATACGCTTGACCTGTCGTACAACCAGCTGACAAGCGTACCAGACAAGGCTTTCCAGGGAGTTAGTGTGTTAAGTTTCTTAGCTCTCGACAACAACAAGATCAGTGAAGTGGGTCCAAATTCTCTTAAGAACTTGAGCAGCCTGGAGGACCTGAATCTCAATGGGAATCAGTTAACGGCTATCCCAGAGGCTGTGGGTCATCTAAGGTATCTAAAGACCTTGGACCTCGGGGAAAACCAAATTTCAGACCTTGCCAACATGCCTGTCAAGGGTCTGCAATTCCTCTATGGTCTAAGACTCGTCAATAACAAGATCAAGGGAAACCTTACAAAAAACACTTTTAGTGATATTCCTTCTCTCAAGATACTAAATTTAGCAAAGAATTCCATAACGGCCATTGAAATCGGTACGTTTGATAATAATCTGAATTTACAAGCAGTTCGTATTGATGCAAATCAGCTTTCCAATATAAATGGGCTTTTTGAAACCTTGCCAAATTTGTTGTGGTTGAATGTGTCTGATAATAATATTGAAGTGTTTGATTACCATTTCGTACCCCAAAGTCTAGAGTGGCTAGATTTACATAAAAACAAAATCAGTGAGCTTGGAAATTTTAAAGAAAGACATGACTTGAATTTGCAAACTCTTGATGCTAGTTTTAATAAGTTACAGTACATCAATAGCATCCAGATTCCCGATAGTGTTCAGTTGTTATTTTTGAACGACAACAAGATTTCAGTAGTGGAGCCGTTCACGTTCTTCAAGAAAGTCAATCTGACCCGTGTTGACCTGTTTGCCAATCAGCTGTCAAGGATGGACATGTCAGCACTGAGGCTCTCTCCCGTGCCCGTCGGAAAGTCCCTTCCGGAATTCTACCTGGGAGGGAATCCCTTCATCTGTGACTGCAATATGGAATGGTTGCAGCGGATTAATGCACTAGAACACCGTAGGCAACACCCCACCATTATGGACCTCGAGAGCATTTATTGTCAGATGCCATTTGCTCGCACGGGAGCTTTCATTCCTCTCGTGGACGTGAACCCCTCGCAATTCCTCTGTCAATACGAGACGCACTGTTTCGCTCTCTGTCACTGCTGTGAGTTCGACGCGTGTGATTGCGAGATGACGTGCCCTGATGGGTGTGGGTGTTACCACGATCAGTCTTGGAGATCAAATATTGTCGATTGTTCTCTGCAGGACGTGCAACAAGTGCCTGACCGCATTCCCATGGACGCCACGCAGGCTTACCTGGATGGCAACGACCTGAGGAACCTCTCGTCTCACTCCTTCATCGGCCGTAAGCATTTACAAATATTGTATGTTAATGCTTCTAACGTCAGGTCCCTCGATAACGAAACATTTAGCGGGCTGAGTCGGCTCACGGCGCTCCACCTCGAGGACAATCTCCTCGAGGCACTGCGAGGGAACGAGTTTCAGGGCCTCGAGGTTGTAAGGGAGTTGTATCTTCACAACAACCGCCTGAGATACGTCCATCAACACACCTTCGCCACGCTGTTTCATCTCGAGGTCCTCACTCTCCACAACAACCACCTCATCAACTTCCCCGTGTGGAGACTAGTGGAGAACCCATACCTCAGCCACGTCTCCCTCAGCACCAACCAGTGGTCCTGCCAGTGCCAGTTTGTCGAGTCCTTCGGCATATGGCTGAACGGGAACGAAAGGAAAGTGTCGGACGCGAGAGAAATCAAGTGTTACACTGACGTAGCCGAGGAAGAGCCTGGTTCGTATATCATGGAATTCAACGTGACGACCTGCATGAACACCTCTTCATCTTCGACTGTCATCCAGCCCATGGTGTTGGACAACTTGTTGCATCCAGTTATTGCTACATGTGTCGCCTTTGTCGTCGTAGTCATCCTGCTGTTGTGTTTCGTTTACCGCGGCACCATCCGTGTGTGGATCTACTCGCAATGTGGTTACAGGATGTGCCACAAGAACGTCTCCACCGACGACCGAGATAAATTATTCGACGCTTTTGTGTCCTACAGCTCCAAGGACGAGGCCTGGGTCAACCAGGTGTTAGCCGGGGAGCTGGAGCGTGGAGACAGGCCCTATCGCGTGTGTTTACACTATCGCGATTTCCCCGTCACCGCTTACATCGCCGAGACGATCGTGGAAGCTGTGGAATCTTCGCGGCGCACCATAATCGTCTTGTCGAAGAACTTCATCGAGAACGAGTGGTGCAGATTCCAGTTTAAAAGCGCCCACCACGAGGTTCTCAAGAAGCGGCGACAGAGACTCATTGTCATCGTCCTGGGCGAGATCCCGGCGCGGGACCTCGACCCTGACCTCCGTCTCTACCTCAAAACCAACACGTGCATCTACGCCAGCGACAAATTCTTCTGGGAGAAGCTGAGATTCGCGATGCCAGACGTTCAGAACAGCCAGCGAGTGGTTCACACCTACAGTTCCATCCCCGAGAGATCTTCCTCCTCGGCCAACAAGTACAGTGTCAACAGCCCCGCGTCAATGCACCATAATTTACACGGTGGCTCTGATGCTTACTGGGCCTAATGTTTCTCCTGGTGGTCGTGCCGAATTGTAGGTGGTCGTGTTGAGCTCTGAAGATCCTGCGGAACTCCCTGGTAGTCCTGTGGTACTCCAATGGTGACCCTTAGTCAAAGAGAGCTTTGTCGAAGGGCTCAGTCTTAGGTAGAGCTCTGAGATTATACAACACGGCCGTAGTTTACAAGGGCTCTGTGATGAAAGCTCCTGGCTGTGGTTTTAACGAAAAGGGCTTTAGTGAGAAGGATACATAGCTTTAAAGTGACACATGTGGTTATAATGGACATGAAAACGGATATGCAAGAATCGAGCTTGTGATGCAATGTTTTCGAAGTGTAGTGAAGCAGGAAAGTTCATGGACGATGGAGCCATGTACATGTTTTAGTAATCTCCATCGTCGAGTATATAACATCTAGTCACATATATATTTATATATATTGTATATGAAAGTGAAGTGACTTGGCGTTCACTCCGTCATGTATATGAAAAAAACAACAACGAGCCAACAACTTTTCATGGCAAATATCTAACGTTAAAAAAGCTTTTTTGTAAATGTGCGTGAAGGAATATGAAAACAAACAAACAAAACAAAAAAAATACCCGCAGTATCTATTTGGCCTCAGCTGTTATTGTCATAAAGACATGATAAATAAAACTTTTTTGATGCATAAATATGTTGTGCTATGGATGTGATCATTGGTGCATGCAGCCAATTATTTATTCAGACTATGCTTTAGGGATATCGTTTACATGTGTTTTATCGACATATGGGAAATGTATCGTCACTAAACAGAGACCATGTTTATGTTATTGTTTTATCTCTGTAATGTGTAACCATTGTCACGTCGTTTGAGAGAATCTTTGTTATAATTTATTTTATAAAATGATACTTTGTAATCATGCATATATTTTTTTCTTTACGATGATGTATGCCTTTTCATGTCTAATAGTAATGAATTTGATATCTTTTGGGAAATGTTGGATCTGTAATGCTACACGACCTGACTTGACATGGTTATTGCTGCATAATGTAATCAAGCAAACAGTGACATCAAGCGCTTATTGCTATAAAAATAAAATCAATGTTACGTCCATTTCTAAGATGTTGAATAAGAAAGTGACATCTAATGTATTGCTGTTTTGTATAACGAGATTTTGCCCACATAATCTGTGATAAAACCAAAGTCAATATACATCTTATTTAACATTGTAAATATTTTTTCTATACAGGATAATTTTTTCTTTTGTAAAATAATGTAAATAGATTTATGTCTAATTAAAATCCAATGGGCAATTTATCTTTTTTACTTTCCTTTTCACGAATATATCAAGACAAACAAACAAAAACAAACAAACAAAAAGCAAAAAAAAAAACAAAAAAACTGGTATAGTTTAACTCTATTCTCATTACTTAATGGACACAAGAGAGAAACGAAAAGAGAAAACGAGAATAAAAATAAAACAGAAAACGAGTTACCCAGAGATAGTGCTTGTGATAATGACAATCAGTTGAATCATACTGATATAATTGACAATGAGTGAAACAATCAGTCAACTACATAAACAATGATATAAATTAAGTAAAGATATAACTATAAATACCAAATGCAAATGCAAATGAAAGCAATAACCATTATTAAAATGCTTCTCAATGCAGTAAGCAACTTTGAAAACTGGAATATCATTATCTTTGATAAAAATGAGAGACAGAAAAAAGACCACGATAATCCAACGTATATAACAAAAGTTTGGAACAAGAGAGGGAACTTACATAAACAAACAAAATAAGCATCAAACATCGGAATTTGTTTCATCCTGGAATTAGGAAATCAAAGAGATGTAGCTAAGTGCAAATAAATTAGTAAAAAATAGTTGATGAAAGGCTCATACAACGTGGTTGATATTAAAGTCTTCAGATCAGAGATACCAGCAATATCTATACCATA
>NW_028234405.1:35385697-35388197 GCF_977035675.1 Penaeus japonicus
CACATGGTAAACAAAGCTATGTTGATCTTCCTGGTAATATTTAACGTCATGCAACAGTGCCCCTTGGATTAGCATGTGGTCTTCGTTGCGGAGGAGGGGAAAAGATGTTGCAAATGCTGATTGTAGCAGATTGCAATATAAAAGACGATGTATCGCGAAGCTCTTAAGAGATTTGAGGTCTTTTTCGGATTAATGTGTTGGTGTTTGAGGATTGTGATGGTGATAGGGATGGTGATGATGAGGTGATGGTGGTGATGCAGTCATCATCATCATTATCATTATCAATATCTGTCATTAGCGTCATCATCATCATCATCATCATTATAATTATCAATATCAGTATCATTATCATCATTATCATCATCACCATCACCATTACTATCCCCATAATCACCATTATCATCATCATCATTCAAAAAAATGATTTTGTCAATAATGACAATGCTATGATGGTAGTAATGGCAACAGCAGCGGCAACATCACTAGTAAAAAAAAAATGATAGTAATAACAATAATAATGATGAAAATGAAGGTCATTCTTCTTCTTCTTCACTCCTATTTCTACTACTACTATTTGCTTTGTTGCGGCTACTATTACTACTTCTACTACTACTACTACTACTATTACTACTACTGCTACTGCTGCTGCTACTGCTACAACTTTCTAAAATATTAATGGGCTTCAATCTTCCCTCTATAGCCCCATCTTTGCACTCCGTTTTTACTACGACTATTGCTACTGCTAATGATACTATCACCACCACCATAACTACTACTATTACTACTACTACTACTACTACTACTACTACTACTACTATTACTACTATCACTACCATCGCCACCACTACATTGCTATTACTACTACAATCATTATTACTATTATAACTACTATTATTACTGTTACTACTACTACTATTTCAATACTGCTACTGCGGATACTTGTACCATTGTGGTGATAGTAATATCAACTGACAGTAACCATATCTATGATAATGATAGTAATGATAACAACAAAAACAATAACAATAGCAATAATAAAGATAGTAATATTAATAACAATAATAATAATGATGATAATAGTAATAGTAATAGTAATAATAACGATAATGATGATAATGATAATAATAACACTGATAAAAAAAATAATGATAATGATGATAGCAATGATAGTAATAGTAATAATAATGATGATGATAGTAGTAACAACAGTGATGATAATGATAAAGATTATAATAATGATAATAATAATGGTGATAATGATAATGGTAATAATAATAATGATACTGATAATAATGATAATGAAAATTATAGTTATAAAGACAATGATTATAGAAATAGCAGTGAAAAGAGTGATGGTGATAATAATGGTGATAACAAAGGTAATAACAGTGATAATTGGAATTATGATAATGATAACGATGATTATAGTAGGGACAATACGAAGAGTAATAACGTGAATGGAAATGAAAGTCATGATAATGATTATAATAATGATAATGATAATAATAATAATAATAATAATAATAATAATAATAATAATAATAATAATAATAATAATAATGATAATAATAATAATAGTAATAATGATAATGATAATAATGATAGTAATAATAATAATAATAATAATAATATAATCATTATGATAATACAGATTTTAACAACAAATGTAATAATGGTAATAATGATGATTGCAATAAGGAAATAACAATAAGTGATGATGATGAAAATAATAATAATGATAATGATAATGACAATCATAATCACAATAACAATAAAAACAATGAGAATAATGATGATAAAAATAATAACAACCAACAAAAACATGAATGAATACAAACTCAAAACACATCCACCAAACACACACACACAAAAAAACATAGCTGAGAAAACAAGAGAAAAAGAAAAAAGAAAAAAGCAACGAATCAAAATAACATCCATGAAGTATCACACTCATAACGAGAAGCAAAAAGAAAAGCGCTATAAATTAGCACCGAGACAGTTAGCGCAAAAGTTTGTTAGCGGAGATGACACAGAGAGCTTGGCAGGGGATGTAGCTGCGTAAAAAAGCGGTAGGGGCGGGGGCAGGGGAGGGGAGGGTGGGGTGTTCAACTAGATGTGGAACTGGGGGGAGGGGGGTTTTCAAATGGATTTTTGTTATTATTATTATCATCATTAGTATCATTACCATCATTATTTTCACAATTATTGCTGTTGTTATTATTTTTATTATTATTTATATAATAATAATAATAATAATAATAATAATAATAATAATTATCATTATTATTATCATTATTATTATTGTTGTTATCATTATTATTATTATTATCATTATTATTATCTTTATTATTATTATTATTATTATTATTATTATTATTATTATTATTATCATTATCATTATTATTGTTATCATTATTATCATTATGATCCTTATCATTTTTATCATCAATATTTTTATCATCATCATTATTGTTGTTATTACTATCATTATTATAAGTAA
>NW_028234405.1:35400697-35403197 GCF_977035675.1 Penaeus japonicus
CTGCGAGGAAAGCCACACTGTTCGTCTTCAAGGGCTTTTATTTCCTCATAGTCTTAATATTCTTTTGTTGCCTGTATCTTAATATCAGTAAAGATAATAATGGTTAGTATCTTATGCATTTTTATTATCGTTCTCTCTCTCTTGACAATGGCAATAGTAGTCATACTATCGTTACAACTTTTATCATTATCATCATTATTACAATCATGGATAATCAGCTAATCATTCCTATCATCATCATAATCTATAAGTATTGATGTTTATATCATAGGATGAAAATAATGCCATACACGTCATAAACACCGGTATGCACACAGGATCGCTAATAGGCATCAATATCAATGAAAATCAAGGAATACATTTACAATCATCCTCTCCTGTTGCATGACGTCGGGGGAAATTGCATTGATTAGTCTTGATTGGCTTCGTAAATCTAGAAAGGAAAAATTAGCCGGATAGGTTGATATGATCTAACTAATTGCTTGAATACGTTTTTTTTTTTAATTGCTGTTGTTGTCATGCTTATCTGTATGCTGTTTCATTGATGTGATTTTTTTGTGATGATGATGATGAATGTTATCGTAATATAAGAGAATAGTAGTACTAGTTGTATTGTTCATTATCGTGGAAAAAATATTGATATTATTTTTGTTATTTTCTGAAGAGGGACAGCTTTTTCTGTGGTTGTTATCATCATTATTATCTTTATCATCATCATCCCCATCCTCCTCCTCCTCCTCTTCATTGTTGTTTTCATTGTCATTAATATCATACCACTATTACTATTATACACACACAAAAAAAACAAAAACAATAGACAAATAGGTTGATATATGAAGGATATATATATATATATATATATATATATATATATATATATATATATAATATATATATATATATATATTATATATATATATATATATATATATACATACATATATAATACATATATATATATAATATATATATATATATATACATATCATATATATATATTATATTATATACATACATATATATATATATATATATATATATATATATATATATATATATATATATATATATATATATATATATATATATATATATATAGATATATATATATAGATATATATATATATATATATATATATATATATATATATATATATATACATAGAGAGAGAGAGAGAGACAGACAGACAGAGAGAGAGAGAGAGAGAGAGAGAGAGAGAGAGAGAGAGAGAGAGAGATACACAGACAGATAAATATATATCAACCCACACGTAGACAGATGTATATGTAGATATATAAAAATAAATAGACAAACACAGGAAGAAAGAAAATGACGATAATAAAATCCTCTCTTCTCCTCCTAAAAAAAGAAAAAAAAAAGCAGATATTGTTTGCATTACTAAGGACTTGTTATCAATAATTCTTAGCGGTTCATTGGCTTTATTCTGGCCAGCAATCGCTCACAGATTTAGAAACTCTTTTATTTACGTGATTTGATTGGCCAAAGTCTCAAGTAGTGCTCTAAATTATTTGTTTGCAATAAGTGGCGATCTATATTGCAATGTTTCGTGGACGAGAATTGCAAGAACCGCATCCACTCGTCTGTGAAAGGTTGATTGAATTGATTTCATTATTGTCTGTTATAAATGTATTTTTTTTTCTTCTTCTTCTTTCTTTTTTGTCGTAAATTTTTAGTGTGGTTTTATGTCTTTTGTTGTCGTTGTATTTTCATTATCATTTGATTTCTGTCAATATTACTACGATCGCTGTTACTAGTATCATTGAAATGGTTACTGTTGTTATCATTCACACTATTGTTGTTATTATCGTTATCATTATCATTATCATTATTATTATTATTATTATTATTATTATTATTATTATTATTATTATTATGATTATTTTGGTGGTGGTGGTAATAGTAGCAGTAGTAGTAGTAGTATCATTATCATTAACATTGTTGCCTTATCATTATTGTTGTTATTATTAATAGCAATAATGATAATGATAGTAATAATGATGATGATGATAACAATAATAACAATAACTTGGATGTTAATATTATTATTGGTATCATTGTTATTATTATTATAATAATTATTATCATCATGAACATTTTACCCTTATTACTACTACTATTGCTATTATTATTATCATTATTATTATTATTATCATTATTATTATTATCATTACCATTATCATCGTTATTGTTACCCTCATCATTATCGTCAGTTTCTCAGTGCTATCATTGTCATTATATCATCATTGTCAATAACGTTGCTATTATCATTATCACGATGAAGATAGTGATTGTAATACTAGCAACAATGATAATGATAATGATTGTGATTATAATCACAACTATTCATATTATTGTCTATTATATTCATTATTATCATTGTTACTTCCCTTATCATCTGCGTCATTATCATAGCTATTGTTATTGTTACAAATATTATCATTGGTAATAATGGTGATTATGATGATAATTATGATTATA
>NW_028234405.1:35415697-35428197 GCF_977035675.1 Penaeus japonicus
TGAGT
Source organism: Penaeus japonicus (assembly GCF_977035675.1). Classification (NCBI taxonomy): domain Eukaryota; kingdom Metazoa; phylum Arthropoda; class Malacostraca; order Decapoda; family Penaeidae; genus Penaeus; species Penaeus japonicus. Next base: position 35,415,703 of record NW_028234405.1, read on the forward strand.
GTAGTGTGAAAGAGAAAGGTAGAGAGAGAGGAGAGATAGAGTGAGTGAGAGAGTGAGTGTGTTAAAAGTAGAGAGAGAGAGAGAGAGAGTAAGAGTGAAGAGAAAGAAAGAGAGTGTGTGATGTGAGTGAGAAGTGGGATGTTTTTGGATTTTAGAAAAGAGAAAGGTAGAGAGAGAGAGAGAGAGAGAGACGACCTCAGGGCACAAAGAAAGAGAACAAAGAGAGAAAGAAAACCACTGCACGACACCTCCCCCCTCCCCCCTCCCCCCTCTGTTTTCTGATCGCTCACAGACCCCCTCCGAAGGCATGGCTGAAGACCCATTTCTCCCTCTCTCTGCCTCCCTCTCCCCTCTCCTCCTCTCCCTTTTCCCTCTCCCCTCTGCCCCCTCCCTCTCCCCTCTCCTCCTCTCCCTTTTCCCTCTCCCCTCTGTCCCCTCCCTCTCCCCTCTCCCACGATCAAAGATCACTTTCTGATGGCCCTCCTATGTAACTTTGGCCCCGTGACGGAAACGGTGCAGCGGCTCCAGAGAACAACACAGACTGCTACAAAAATTCTTCCCCTCCTATTGTCGGGCGTCCAGTGGAACGGTCGTGTTCCGCTGTTGTCGTTGGGGAAACAGCTGTTGTCGTGTCGGGGTCGGAGACGTGTTTATCTTCGTGTTATGTTTTTTCCTTTTTTTCTTCTTTTTGTCTGTTTCTTGCTATTTCTAATCTTGTCTTTCCTCTTTTCACTCGGTCTGATTCTCTCTCTCCCTCTCTCTCTCTCTCTCTCTCTCTCTCTCTCTCTCTCTCTCTCTCTCTCTCTCTCTCTCTCTCTCTCTCTCTCTCTCTCTCTCTCTCTCTCTCTCTCTCTCTCTCTCTCGCTCTCCTCTCTCTTTTTTGGTCTTTCCTTTAGAATTCACACCGTCTTTGTTTCTTTTTTTTTATTTTGTTATCCCTCTCTCTTTCCCTTTTCTTCACCTTCTTCACGCCCTCCTCTTCATTTGCACTTCCGATGATCTCTTAATTCCCCCGTTTTCTTTGAATCATTCTCTTTTTTATCATATTTCCATCCTCTCTTCCCTTCGTCCCTTTCTACACTACCTCTCCCTCTCATCTTTCATCTGTAATCCTTCTCTGTTTTATCACTCTTCTTCCGTTGTCTCTCTCTTTCTTTTTCTGTTCCTGCGTCCATTGTTTCGGTTTTGTGCCCATCCCTCTCTTCACGTACGTATTTTTATCTCGACTTCCCTTCGTCCTCGCATACTTCATTCTAGTGATCTTCGTTCTTTCTCTACGCTGTTTCCCCTTTTCTCACATTCTTTCCTCTTTTCCTTGCGGCTTTTTCACACCGCTTCATTCGTCGTTCTCGTATTTCTCCTGTCCTATATTCCCTCGTCCTTCCATCTTTCCTTAAGGCGTCTCCTATATATCTTGTGTCACCTATCACTGTATTTCCAAGACCAAATATATGTGTTTGCAGCTATTCTATGTGCATATGTCCTATTATTCCTACTTTTTCAGTACCTTTATATTCTCTCATCTATCTATTCAACCACCCAATGTGCTACTTTTCAATCGTTTCCCTCTTACCCCCCTCTCCATTATCCACGTATCCAACTATTACGCCATGTGTATGTTCATGATTTCCACGATTAACCTGTTCCGGTGTCCCTGTGTCCAAAAGTCACATTCACCTAATCTTCTCAAATCCCCTTATATCAGCGGTCCCCTTTCCCTGCTCTTCTCCCATTCCACTATCTCTGTTTTCCCCCATTCTGCTGCCCCAGTGCTCCCCCCCCCCCTCTCCTCTCCTCTCTCTCTTTCTCCTTCTATCCTTCCAACGTGCCTGTATTCAAGCGCGTTACAATCCTTCCACATTCCTCCGTATTTCTTCAATAGCCACTATCCTGTTACAATGTCCTTCATTCTCAACTCTTCTATTTTAATATCTTCTCGTTCCAGCATTCCTGTACCCAACTGTTCTTTTCCGCCATTCCGATGTTCCTCCTTCCCTGCATTATCCGACCCATTTCGTCGTTACTCTTCTTTTTTCCCGATATCCGTCTGTTCCAACCCTTCTGCCATTCCACTATCCCTCCGTCCTCTCATTCCACCGTCCCTCTGTCCCAATCCTTCTGCCATTCCACTATTCCTCTGTCCCCCTATTCCACCGTCCTTCTATCCCAACCCTTCTGCCATTCCGCTATCCCTCCGTCCCCTCATTCCACTGTCCCTCTGCCCTCCCCCCCCCCCCCCCCCCCCCCCCCCCCCCCCCCCCCCCCCCCCCCCCCCCCCCCCCCCCCCCCCCTCCCCCCCCCCCCCCCCCCCCCCCCCCCCCCCCCCCCCCCCCCCCCCCCCCCGGTCCCGCGACGCGCCGCCTCAACCACACGGCCGGACTCGGCCAGACAACACCCGGAAGTGGCTTGACGTCCCGCCATTTTGTGGTTTTCATGACCCGGCCGCGGGCGGTGTTCGCGCCGAGCCGCCCGTCCAATCTCTGCTTGCTGTGGGCGTCGTGCGGTCGGTAAGGAACGTTGCCGGTCGTGAACAGCGCAGCGTGGGCGTAAGGAGAGAAACAGGTGTACAGGGAAGGCTGAAGCACATTCATGAACACATCACCGAAGCCGTGCTTAAGTTACCGTAAAGCTGTGAGAATGGGCGTGATTAGACACCGCGAATATCGGATGATGTGTGTCTGTGGGCGGGTGGGAAGGTGTGGGAGGGCGAAGAGAAGAAAATGAGGAAAAGGGCGTGCATACCGCGGGCGTAATAACGGCCGTGCATAATTTGGTCACGGAGGTGGGCGTGCAGAATGAGACTAAAGATGGGCGGATGTTAAACTAATGGTATCCAGGCCTCATCTTCACCTCTAATAACAGGGATAGCCAGAGTGGAGCGCAGTGGAAGATCACGGTGGAAAAAAACGGATCTTTGCATTGATAACGTGGTTGCAAAGTTGCATTATTTTCTGTATTTTTGTTTTCATATATCACGCTTGTGTATTACTTTTGTATTAGTGCTCTGCCTCTTCTTTTTTGTGTGTTGGTCCTTTTATTATCATTATTGTCATTATCATCAATAGCATTATCCATATGATTATTATTGTCATGTGTGTGCATATTCCCTCGCTGTTTCTCTCTTCTCTCCTTCAACAAAAACATATAAACCACACACACACACACACACACACACGCATACAGATAGACACAAACACACACACACTCACACATAAACACATACACAAACACACATACACACACACACATAGACACAAACACACACACATATATACACATAAACACACACACACAAACAAACACACACTCACACTCAAACACACACACATATATACACATAAACACATACACACACACATAAACACACACACACATACACATACACATACACACACATATACACCCCGGTCCCCCAAAAAACACACAACCCCTCCACCCCCATCCCCACCCCCAACACCCACGCACATAAGAAAAAAAAGCTAAAAAATAAACAAATAAGCGACCGATCTAAATTCCCTCGGACGACCCCCGCCATAACGGCCATCGTCGCCGTTCCTCCAACTCATACAAATTCAAGAAACCCAAGAAACCATGTCGACCCGTGACACTCCGCCACTTAATTGATATATTAAACAAGTCCTAGAGCGACAGTAGTGTAAGAAGAAAAAGAAGAAAAAAAGAGAAAGAGAGAGAGAGAGAGAGAGAGAGGACATGGAATACCAAAAACACTGCTGGAGGGAGAATGTAGTGTGATGATAATGACGCTACAATCACCCTGTTTCTCCAGCCAATCCTGCGCCACCCCCTCCCCCTCCCCTCCCCTTCCCCGTCTCTCTACCCCCATGTTGCTTACCCCCCTCTCCCCCACCCTATCCGCAAACCCTTCCCTTCCCCTCCCCTTCCCCTCCCCATTCTGTCCCCCTCCCCCCCATTTCTTCTTCCTTCTGGTGTTGCCTCGGGGAAAATGTGAAGGCTTCGGGGCACACAAGCCGGCATGTTAGTGGAAGGGACGGCGTGGGAGAGAGAGAGAGAGAGAGAGAGAGAGAGAGAGAGAGAGAGAGAGAGAGAGAGAGAGAGAGAGAGAGAGAGAGAGAGAGAGAGAGAAAGAGAAAGAGATAGATAGCATGAAGGGAAAGAGGATGGGGAGAGCAAAGAAGGGATTGTAGAAAGGAGGGAAATAGAGAGAGAGAGAGAGAGAGAGAGAGAGAGAGAGAGAAAGAGAAAGAGATAGATAGCATGAAGGGAAAGAGGATGGGGAGAGCAAAGAAGGGATTGTAGAAAGGAGGGAAATAGAGAGAGAGAGAGAGAGAGAGAGAGAGAGAGAGAGAGAGAGAGAGAGAGAGAGAGAGAGAGAGAGAGAGAGAGAGAGAGAGAGAGAGAGAGAGAGAAAGAGATAGTAGGGAAGGGGAGAGCAAAGGAGAGATTGGGGAAAGAAAGAAAATAGAGAGAGAGGGAGAGAGAAGTGTAAAAAGAGAGAGAGAGAAAAAAAAAAGCGAGAAAGAAGATAGACAAAACGAGAAAAGAATGAAATGCAATGAAAGTAAAGATCACAAGAGCATATGGTCCAACGCAAACACGAAGAGCAAAAAAGAAAAAAAAAGAAGAAAAAAAAAAAAAAGAGCAGATAAGGGACAAAGGAAATGGAAGAAAGCACGAATTAAAGGAGGAAAGATAAAGCCATAAAATGCTAGTAAAAAAAAGAGAGATAAAATTGCCGCAAGAAGCTAAAAGAATAAGGAGGAAGATATGATAATGCAGAGAGAAAGGAAACCAGATTAGAAACGTTTGCCTTAAGTACATGTATATATATATATATATTTATATATATATATATATATATATATATATATATATATATATATATATACATATATATAATTATATATATATATATACATACATACATATATATATAACACACACACACACACACACACACACACACACACACACATACACACACACACACACACACACATATATATATATTTATATATATATATATATATATATATGTTTATATATGTGTATATATATGTATATATGTGTGTATATATATACATATATACATATATATACATATATATATGCATATATATATATCTATACATATACATATACATATATATTTATATATATGCATATAGTATGTATATATATATAATATATATATATATATATATATATATATTTATTTATATATATGTATATATATGTATGTTTGTATGTATATTAATATATATATATACATATATATACATATATATATATATATATATATATATATATATATATATATACATAATATATATATAATATATATATATATATATATATATATATAATATACATATATATATAATACATACATATATATGTATATAATATATATATATATAATATATATAAATATATATATATATATATATATAAATATATGTATATTATGCACATGTACATGTATATATAAATACATTCATACACACACACACACAGACATATATATATATATATATATATATATATATATATATATATATATATATATATATATATATACATATATATATACATACTAACAACGTGAAAATTAATACTATTAGTAAATGGATATGACGAAGAAAAAATAAATAGATAAAAACAAATAGAAAAAAAACAAAACGCATGAAAAAAACAACACCGATAATCGAACAAAACAGCGAAGAGGAAAGAGAGATAACCACAGAGAAAGACTCACACAAAGACGGAGAACCACGTGCATGAATCACGAAAAGAGGCATAGTTAACAAGGGTCAATATCCCTTGTCCACAGGAAAGGGGGGATGACAACGCCAACCCCCTCTTCCACTCCCTTCCTCCCTCCGTCCCCTCCCCCCATCCTTTAACCCCCTCCTCCCGCACCGCCCGCGGGTGTGTGGGCGCCGCGACTGAGGGAAACAGCAGCTCTGTTTCCGGTCTCTTGGAGGAGCGTTACTGCAAGGTCATGGCTAATGTGGGCGTGATTATTTTTATTGTTAGCTTTTCGTATGTGTATTCTTTATTTTCTTTGGTTACCTTTGTTGGTGTTTCTCTTTTTTTTTTTTGGTCGTTTTGTTGTAGTGTTTGTTGTAGTTGTCTTGTTTTCTTTTGGAGGATGGAGTGTCTGTGGGCGTTGTGTGTTGAAGAGAAATAGCCATTCTTTTGTGTGAGTGTGTTTTGATTTGGTGTTTTTTTTCTTCGTCTTCCTTCCTCTTGCTTTCTTTCGCTTCTCATTCTTTTCTCTTGTCTCTCATAGATATATTTCATTCTTTTCTCCTTTTTTTTAAAGACCTTTTCTTCCTTTTTATTTCTAAACTTCAAATATTTTCTATACATCGCTCTTTTGTTCCTTCTTTCATACACACCCTTACTCACGGAATGTATGTTGCCCTTAACCTTACATATCTCTTTTATCTCTCATGGGGTCTCAGCACCAAGGAAAAGTTATATCATGCTGATAACAAAACGAAGGTTAGTCATGAAAATGATGGTGGTGATGCTGGTAACAAGGATTATAGTGGTTTGTTTAGGCGAGCATGTTCTTTGATTGTGAAGGAATAATCTTCATTACAACAACAGTAACAATATTGACACTATAGAAAGTAGTTGTAATAATATAAACATATTTATTTAAATTTCTCCCCCTTTTTGTCCAACTCAATTAAAAAGGAAAAAAATCAAACAACCTGCAAGATATAAAACATTGAAGGAAAACTTATGCTGACTGCTTAAGAAATAACATGTGCCGCACACTACCTATACCTATATGTACGTAGTCTATGTTTCCTTGACCCCAACCTATCCTAGTCTAACTTAACCTAACCGGCGGCTATAAGATATTAGTAAAGTTAAGGCAGGATTGAAAATATGAATTACAACTTCTCGTGCACTAGTTATGATATAACCTAAATCAAGGCACAATTAGATTCGAAATATGGTTTCCTTCTATTCTTTGTCGTGTTCAGCTTTGCATTGGTGATCATGGTGGCTTCAATGAGCAACCGGGTAAAAGTAATTTAAAGTCTCCCCTAAAATGACGCGTGGATTGCATTGCTAAATGTGTCAGTGTATTGTGCGGTTTCTTATAGTTTTGGTGGTAGAATCATTTACGCTAGCTTATACACCTGAGACATCTATTTCAAAATCCAGCACACTGAAACGGCTCCTGGTAGACGATTTGTTTTCAGAGATGCCTAAATTCTCTATGGGAAAATTGATGTAAAGGATATAAGGCATGTCTTCGAATTATAAGATTATTAAGTCATGATTCAGTACTATACATTTACTGAATAAGACGACTGTGTTTGACATTTACGTATATAATTTCATACATTATCCTGAAATTCTGAAAGGATGAATGACTCTCATCAAATATCTTTGATATCTGAACTACGTGGCACAAAATGATAAGGCGATTCCTGAGATATTGTGAAGCAAATTAGAAGGAAGGAAATGCTTTCGGAATTAACGAGTTTATGCTGAATTTATCTATCTACCTAAGTTTTCATGATGAAATCAATTAAGATGTTCATGAAGAAATAAATTAGAGGAGATCCTTTCTTGAGTGCTACAAAGGTCAGATAATATATGTCGTTGTTGAATACTGCGGTTAAAAATAATGAATATGAACAGATTACCTGTTTCAATATAGCCATCATATCACGGATATCTCTTAAGGTTTAGGTTACCTGCAATAAACGTTTATGAGTCCAAAGGCAACATACGATATAAAAACAAATCACATAGTGGTGATGACCATTACTATATTAAGAAAGAAAATTAATTCCATTCATGTCTTATTGTGGAATTTTATAATACTTTTACCCATTTGGTCATGCAGACCACTATAATCACCATAACAGAAAGTAAGTAAACCTTTAGAGAAAGAAATACGAAATCTGCTGGAGTCTCAGAGAATGGTCCTAACAAGAGATTAAAAAATCGTATTTCTAAGTTGGATATCCGACTTAATTCCCCCTATTCTTCCTCTCCGCCGGTCCTTACTGAATGACATCCGCAGGTGGACTTAATGCAACGGGTGCAACACAGCCCGGAAGACACATAACAGCCGGAGGGAGAGACACGGGTAGAATACAAAGGGACACGGACACATGGCATAGGATACATTAGGCCAGAACAACAAGAGATACATACAAAAAGACACTAGGGAATAATAGATCCATCGAGACAAAATAGCACGGGTGGCTAGTACGAAGGCCGATGAAATACTACTTCGAGAAAACGTGGTGTTGATGGTAATGATGTTGTTGATAATGATAATGATGTATGATGACGATAATGGTAATGTTGATGAGTGATAATGCAACAGGATATCGAACGAAGAACAACCCCCCAAAACCAACTAACTTTTAACCCTTTCGATCCAGACACAACACGAGGCATGGCAATACCGACCTCACCTGCTTCAAAAACATTTTCGCGACTATAACCAACAGAAATATTGATCGCAGAGACAATTACAGATAGTCGGCTACGTGGGTGGGTGTCCGCGGCAGCAGTTGTGCGTTGAATTGTCCAGTCTGTGGGCGTGAATAGAAAGTTAGTTATGGTATTATAAGATGTAATTGACCAAACGACAATGTTGGCGTGTTGGTAATTTTGAACTGTGGTGTGGATTTTTTTTTTTTTTTCATAGGGGGAAGGGGTGTGAATTTATGCTTTGTGGGTTTTTGTTTTGATTGGCACATACGTGAGGGCATATAGACACGCGCTCTCATATGTGTGCTCTATAGTCACGTATATATGAAACACACACACAGACACACACACACACACACACACACACACACACACACATAAACACACACACACACACAAACACAAACATACACACACACACACACAAACACACACACACACACAAACACACAAACACACACACACACACACACACAAACAAACAAACACACACACAACCACAACCACAGTCGTACAGAGATATTCCACATCTAAAACAATACACACACACACACACACACACGCCCACACAGATACGTATATACGACTATGTATCTGAATACCCCAATATACACCTTTAGTTGTGGATACGCGGTCGTACAATACATGCATATACAAGCAACTGCATCTGAACAGAACCTTAAAGTGCATGGATGTATATTACACGCCTGGACAAAGTAACTGATTCCCCTTTGAGTGTGGCATGCGACACGTAGGAAGAGATACAGTAAAATAGGAGATAAAAGTGATTTGTGAGGAGGACTGAGAGAGGGAGAGGGTGTTGGTGTGAGGAGGGTGGGGGTGGGTGGGGTGCGGGGGTAGTAGGGGTAAGAGAGGAGGGGAGGGAGGGGGTAGTTTCGGGAATACAGGGTGTGTAGGTACATGTGAGTGTCTAGACTGCTTATGATGTAGCACATACACGCACGCACACATACACACACACACACACACACATAAAACGAGGTGACACACGCCCCTCGGCCATGAGTCAGCCATTCCCTCATGACATGATACAATGCCAGCGTTGATGTGTTGTGCTTGAATCAATCATGTCTGAAACATGTCGCGAATCAGCTGTGTGAGGGGGAGGAACCGGCATTGAATTTACGGGCGTGCGATAGATGGGAGTGTGGGTGGGGGTGAGAGTGGGGGTGGGGTGGGTGGGTGGGGGTGAAGAGGAAGTGGAGAAGGAAAAGTGGTCGATGAGGAGGAGTGGAGAGCGGGGTGGGGTGGGGTGGGGGTGGAGGAGATAGAATAGTGGAAGAGGAAGTGGATGGAGGAAAAGAGATGGATGGTGATGATGGTGATGATGACTATGAGGCTAATGATAATGATGCAAGTGATAGTGATGATTAAGGTTATGAAACTGATGATATTTTAATGATAATGATAATTAAGGTGATGATCATGATTAAGATGATAATGGAAATGATAATAAAGATGTGGAAAATAACAGATAAGGAGGATAGGATGAAGCAGGGATAGGAGGATGGAATAGGAGTAGGAAGAGGAGAAAGAAGAAAAATACTGACTGAGTATGAAGTATATGAGGTGGAAAATATTGACGGAAGGAGGATGATGAGAAGAAGAAAGGGAGATGGTGATGATGGAGGAAAAGGAAGATAAATGAGAAGGAAAAGAGAAATATATATTAAGGAGGAGAAAAGAAGGGAAAGAGAATACAAACAAAAAGTAAAAATGAAAGAAAAGGAAAGAGATAGACATGGATATTGATGATAAAAAAAAAAACTCAGATTAAGACGATGAAAATAAATAGAATATTAGTGAATCAGAAAGAAAACGAAAGAAAGAAAGAGAAGAAAAAGGTTATAACAGGAAGAAACAGAACAGTAATGGAATACAAAAAGCAACAACAACAGTAACAACAAGCATCTCCAAGAGAAACGAAAAATAACGAAAGAAAAAGAGACTTGCAAGAGAATAAGAATGAAAATGAAGGGAAAGACAGGAAGAGAACCGGTTAACAAGGGAAGGATATAGAAGAAAAAAATAGAAATGTAAAAACGTGAAGCGAATCAAACGGGAAAGAGAAATTAATTAAAACCCAATTAAAAGAGGTATAGAAAGATTAAAAATACATTAAAAAACGTATGAAGAAAGACATTTGCAGACGAGCGCACAACAGAAGGAAAAAGTGGGAAGAAGAAATACCAATTATAGAAGAGAAAAAAAAGGAAGAGACAGAGAAAGAGAGAGAGAGATAGAAACGGGGGAGAGGGAGCGGTAGATAGAGAGAGAGAGATATTGGTAGAGAGGGATATATAATATATATATATATATATATATATATATATTATATATATATATATATATATATATATATATATATATATGTATATATATATATGTATATATATATATATATATATATATATATATATATATAATATATATATATATATATATATAATATATATATATATATATATATATATATATATATATACCTATATATAATGGGAGAGAAAAAGACAGACAGAAAGAACGAAAGAATGAGAGAAAGAAAGAAAATTAAGACATGATTCTTCTCCAGATCTTAAATAGCTATAATTATCATTGGATTTGATGCAGCGAGTGAGGTGTGGTTCTTATCATTTACATAGGAGCTTCATTTGGATTATAATTACCTGTAATTGCGAAATTATATAATGATACTGGATGACAATGACAAGGATTGTAGTGATAGTGATATGGTTTTGATTATAGTGTAGCAGGCTGAGAATAACGATGATAATAATGATGAGGATAATGATAGTGATGATAATAATAGTAATGATAATGATAATAATGATGATAATAGTAATGATGATTATAATAATATTGATGATAATAATAATAATATGAATGATTATGATAATAATAATATGAATGATTATGATAATAATAATATGAATGATTATGATAATAATTATGATAATAATGATAATAGTAATAATAATGATCATAGTAATGATAATGATAATAATGATAATAACAATAATGATAATAATGAAAAAGATAACAATAACAATGATAACAGTAATAACAAGAACAAGTTCAAAACCAAGAACAATTATAATAATTATAATAATGATAATGGTAATAATAATAACAATAATGATAATATTAACAAAAGTAATGACAATGATATTGATAGTGACAATATTGACATGATAATGATAGCAATACTTATAATACTGATAATAATGATAAGGATGATAAAAATGATAATGATAAGGATAAAGGCAATAATAATGAGGATAACAATGATAATAGTAATAATAATGGTGATGATGAAAATCATACTAATAGTACTAAATATGTTGATATTGATAACAGAAATGATAACCAGATATAAAAGAGACGAATCAATATTAACATTTAAAAAATCATTCTATAAGAAAACAAAAGAAAAGACAAAAAAACTAGAAACGCGAAAGGAACGGAATGACAAAAAAAAAAAAAAAAAGAATCTTACTAGCTCCCTCTTCCTCCCAAACGTATAACATACAAACGAAGAAAATAATAATAATAATGATAATAATAATAATAATAATAATAATAATAATAATAATAATAATAATAAAAATAATAATAATGATAATAATAATAATAATAATAATAATAATGATAATGATGATAATAAAAATGATAATAATAAGAAAAAGATATAACACCTTCGTTCAAATGAATACCCCGTCGTAAATTTAGACTAAAATGCAAATAAAATTAAAGAGAGAGAGAGAGAGGACTTCATTCTGAACCCTTGTAGAAAAACAGCGGCCGCGGTGAAGATACTGTATTTGGAGGAAATGTATTTCGTGTGCATGTATCAATTTCTTTTTTGTATGTTTATATTTTTGTTTTTTGTTGTTGTTGTGAGGAGTGTTGTTAGGTGTGGATTTATATTGTTTGCTATTTTTTTTCTGATCGTTAACATAGTAGCGTCATTGTTGTTAGCATTTTTTCTTTATTATCATCAGCTTTTTATTATCATTA
>NW_028234405.1:35455614-35458114 GCF_977035675.1 Penaeus japonicus
TATATACCTATATATAATGGGAGAGAAAAAGACAGACAGAAAGAACGAAAGAATGAGAGAAAGAAAGAAAATTAAGACATGATTCTTCTCCAGATCTTAAATAGCTATAATTATCATTGGATTTGATGCAGCGAGTGAGGTGTGGTTCTTATCATTTACATAGGAGCTTCATTTGGATTATAATTACCTGTAATTGCGAAATTATATAATGATACTGGATGACAATGACAAGGATTGTAGTGATAGTGATATGGTTTTGATTATAGTATAGCAGGCTGAGAATAACGATGATAATAATGATGAGGATAATGATAGTGATGATAATAATAGTAATGATAATGATAATAATGATGATAATAGTAATGATGATTATAATAGTATTGATGATAATAATGATAATATGAATGATTATGATAATAATTATGATAATAATGATAATAGTAATAATAATGATCATAGTAATGATAATGATAATAATGATAATAACAATAATGATAATAATGAAAAAGATAACAATAACAATGATAACAGTAATAACAAGAACAAGTTCAAAACCAAGAACAATAATAATAATTATAATAACAGTGATAATGATAATGGTAATAATAATAACTATAATGATAATAATAACAAAAGTAATGACAATGATATTGATAGTGACAATATTAACATGAAAATGATAGCAATACTTATAAAACTGATAATAATGACAAGGATAATAAAAATGATAATGATAAGGATAAAGGCAATAATAATGAGGATAACAATGATAATAGTAATAATAATGGTGATGATGAAAATCATACTAATAGTACTAAATATGTTGATATTGATAACAGAAATGATAACCAGATATAAAAGAGACGAATCAATATTAACATTTAGAAAATCATTCTATAAGAAAACAAAAGAAAAGACAAAAAAACTAGAAACGCGAAAGGAACGGAATGACAAAAAAAAGTAAAAAAAAAAAAAAAAAAAAGAATCTTACCAGCTCCCTCTTCCTCCCAAACGTATAACATACAAACGAAGAAAATAATAATAATAATAATAATAATAATAATAATAATAATAATAATAATAATAATAATAATAAAAATAATAATAATGATAATAATAATAATAATAATAATAATAATAATAATGATGATACTAAAAATGATAATAATAAGAAAAAGATATAACACCTTCGTTCAAATGAATACCCCGTCGTAAATTTAGACTAAAATGCAAATAAAATTAAAGAGAGAGAGAGAGAGGGCTGCATTCTGAACCCTTGTAGAAAGACAGCGGCCGCGGGGAAGGTACTGTATTTGGAGGAAATGTATTTCGTGTGCTTGTATCAATTTGTTTTTTGTATGTTTATATTTTTGTTTTTTGTTGTTGTTGTGAGGAGTGTTTGGTGTGGATTTATATTGTTTGCTATTTTTTTTCTGATCGTTAACATCAGTAGCGTCATTGTTGTTAGCATTTTTTCTTTATCATCAGCTTTTTATTATCATTATTATTATTATTATTATTATTATTATTATTATTATTATTATTATTATAATTATTATTATCATTATCATTATTATTATTATTATTATCATTATTATTATTATTATTATTATTATTATTATTATTATTATTATCAATATGAATAATCATAATAATGATGATTAGTATAATCATTATTGAAAAAAAAACAATAATTCAATTTTATACATAGACTACACTTAATAAAAAAACATCAGCCTCACAGAAAGCGCATCCTAACAACATGACGTCACCAGACAAAGCGACACTGGGGTTCTTATGTAATTACCACCTCATTAGCCTTTGTAATTGCGGTAGTGAAGTTGGTTAACGGTTTGGGTGACGGAGCGTTGAGTATTTACGCAAAAATGGATGGTTTAATAGCAGAGGTCTGGTTGGGTGAGGTCTGTATGGTATGTTCTATGGGTCAGTGTGTGGAAACTTATACGAACACACGCACACACACAAAAACTCTCTCTCTCTCTCACACACACACAAAACATACATATGAGAAAGGAATCGGGAAAACTTATCCCTCCATCTTTTCTTGATTCATCTATCATTAAAGAATATAAAGAGAGAAAGAAAGAAAGAAAAAAAATCAACCAGACAGTATACAGCAATTTTCATAACAAAAGAACATTTCAACAGAATCTCTAAAGATTATTTACCTCAAAACAACAACTTTCCCAATAATCTTATGAACACGGGACTCATTATGAGAAATACACATGGTATTTCTTTCTATCATAATAAAGACATGCTATAATGATGGAATCTTTTACATGTGGTCTTGACAAACGGCGGACTAACAATGCAATGCACTAAATGTTAGCATTGCAAGCTTTAAGAAATCTTTTGAAATATCAAAACGAAGTGTTTTTTTTTGTACACAATTAATTAAGACTAAAAATAACCAGCGCATCTCAATTCTTTCTTCTACTTCTTCTTCTTCTTCTTCTTCTCTCTCTCTCTCTCTCTC
>NW_028234405.1:35468114-35470614 GCF_977035675.1 Penaeus japonicus
GAGAGAGAGAGAGAGAGAGAGAGAGAGAGAGAGAGAGAGAGAGAGAGAGAATGGTGATGATGAGAATAATGATGATAACAATAATGATAGTAATGAAAATACTACTATAACTCCTACTAATACTAACACTGCTAATGACAATCCTTTTCATCACCATATCAACATCATCACCATCATTAATACCAATACCATAATCCTTATCATCACATAACTATAATAATCATAATCACACACACAAAAAAAATATCACAATGAAGATGACAACGATAAAAAACGATAATAAATTCATTACCGAAATCTCTTTGTACTCGCGTTCAAAATTTGCCCGACCATCTCTCTACTACAACGGCGTTTGATGTGGCGTCGCTTGATAATTAAATGGCCCCAGTTCGCTAAAATCCCAAAGCGATGGAATCCCCGAAGAATATGAAATATCTTTTGTTTTTATGAATGTTTTTATTTTCTAAGTTTTATGTATTTATTTATCTATTTTTGTTTAGTTCGAGAGCGCTATAGAGAAAAAAAAAGATCGTGTAATTTAGTCTCTTTAATCAAATCTTAAAAAAATAGAGTTTATGATTGTTTGAATGAATAGATTTTATTGGGATTACTGTTGACTTCACCCGTCTATTACTCTATCTATCTATCTATCGACCTTCGTGTGCTTGCCATTCTGTTTGCTTGAGAACGCCCTCTCTCACGCTCCCAGCTGCAATATAGCAACGTGTACAACAAACAAGCCATCTCTTTGCGTGCAATAACCACAGCCTAACATCAACCACAATAAGTAGGGAAGGTCCTGGGGGTGAAATAGATGTGTTGAGGGGAGGGAGGGGGGGGCAGGTGCTGGCGGCAGGATGGTGTCTGTGTCGTGCACCCGTGTACTGTGGCTGTCCCGTCTGTCACAGCCTCGCTTGCCTGGGGTCGTCCGTTGCGTTAGACTGCATGAGTGCTGGGCTTGGCCGCCCCGTCACTGTGTGCTTCCCTTGCTGCACAGCCTCTTTTCGTGGTCCTTCCAGTCGTTCCAGTATTGTCATACGTCATAATTTCATTATTTCTCGTCTTGCCGCCTTCACCTTTGTCGTTGCCCGTCTGTCACAGCGCTAGTGGCTTTGTTGTTGCCTTCTTGCTGGCGTTCTGTCGTTCGTTCCCTATGCTCTTTCCGGCCCATGGCCAATTGCTGCCTGTTGCTGCCGTTTTTCCTTGCCGGGCAGTCCGCATCCCCGATGAAATACACCCACCTCCCCACCGGCCGCACCCCAACTCCTACGCGGTGGGCATCCATCGTGCCCACACCTCGCTACCTGCCGAGTAGACACACTCAGGCGCTCCCCTTATCTATTATACCTGCTTTAGCGGTGCCATTTGTTGGAGCGCCGTCCCGCTGCTCTCACACCTCTTTATTATTATATTGCAGAGCTGTTATTGTCTGGCTGCCACTCGCTCACTCTCTCTCTCACTCTCTCTCTCTCTCATCTCTCCCTCTCTCTCTCCGTCTCCATCTCTCTCTCTACTCTCTCTCTCCAACAATCTCACTCTCTCACTCTCTGACTCTGTCTCTGTCTCTCTCTCTAATAAAAATCTCTCACACTCTCACACTCACTCTCTCTCATCTGACTCTCTCGTTGTGTGTTTGCGCATGGTAGCAAACAACACTATAAAAAAATTTATTATTAAAAACTAAAGAGATTCCAGATTAACATTTGGCGAATGATAATCGAAGAGTATTGATAATAATGAAGTGTGGAATAATGGTGATGATTATAAATATTATTGTGTGATAATGATAGTAAAGAAAATGATGAAGAGTATTACATCTATATACAAATTTTAAAAAATCAGATCATGAAAAAAAATCCACCCATATCTTCTCGCTGTAGGGAAAATGACACTAAAAAAACCTATCCTGATTCGGAATATGAAATGCCGCGGCGAAACAGCAAAGCTGAGAGGTAACGGGCACCAAACCCCAAGATACTGTCCTAAAAGATAATTATAGTTTCTTGAAAACCTTATCCGATTCCATAGCATGGGATGTGTGTGTGTGTGTGTGTATGTATCCTATATATACATATATATATATATATATAAGGATATTTATAATAATATATATAGTTTATATAATATATATATATATATATATATATCTGTAAATTCACACACACACACACACACACACACACAGGGCAGAGCACACACACAACACACACACACACACATGCACACATATAAATTTATATATATATATATATAATATATATATATTATACATATATATATATTATATGTAATAATATTTATGTATGTTTATACTACTTTATATTTTTAATATATATAAAAATATATAATATATATATATATATAAATATATATATTGTACATCTATCTACCCATAATACCTACCGACTATCGATTTATTCTAACTACTATCTAATCTATCTGTCAAACTAACATTTCTATCTTTATCTATATAATAAAATATATATAATATATATATATA
>NW_028234405.1:35483114-35488114 GCF_977035675.1 Penaeus japonicus
CACTCACTCTGTCTGTCTGTCTGTCTGTCTGTCTGTCTGTCTCTCTTTCTCTTTCTCTTTCTATCTCTCCCTCTCTCTCTCCCTCTTCTCCTCTCTCTCTCTCTCTCTCTCTCTCTCTCTCTTTCTTTCTCTCTCTCTCTCTCTCTCTCTCTCTCTCTCTCTCTCTCTCTCTCTCTCTCTCTCTCTCTCTCTCTCTCTCTCTCTCTTTCTTTCTTTCTCTCTTTCTTTCTCTCTCTCTCTCTCTCTCTCTCTCTCTCTCTCTCTCTCTCTCTCTCTCTCTCTCTCTCTCTCTCTCTCTCTCTCTCTCTCTCTCTCTATCTATCTATCTATCTTGTTCATTCTATTTCTTTCTTTCTTTCTCTCAACTTTCATTTTTGGCCTTTCCCTCAACTCTTCTTTCTCTCATCCTCTTAAACCCTACCCCTCTATTCTCTCACTCTTGTTCTCTCTCCATCACCCTCATCTATCTCCTCTCTTCGTCCATATCCTTATCTCTCCTTCTCTCTTTTTCACCTCCCTCCTTATTTCTCTTCCCTCTCTCCTCATTCTCAGCTATATCTCTCCTTCTTCATTCTATCTCTCCTCCTCCTTTTTCTCCCCCCATCTTTTTCTCTCTCTACTCCTTTTTCTCTCCCCTTCTTCTCCCTCTCTTCTCTCCCCCCTTCTTCTCTCTCTACCCCTTCTTCTCCCTCTCTTCTCCCCCCCCCCATTCTTCTCTCTCTACTTCTTTCTATCTCTCCCCTTCTTCTCTCTCTACTCCTTTCTCTCTCCCCTTTTTCTCCCTCTCTTCTCTCCCCCCATTCTTCTCTCTCTACTCCTTTCTATCTCTCCCCTTCTTCTCTCTCTACTCCTTTCTCTTTCCCCTTTTTCTCCCTCTCTTCTCTCCCCTCTTCTTCTCTCTCTACTCCTTCCTCTCTCCCCTTCTTCTCCCTCTCTTCTCCCCCCCCCCATTCTTCTCTCTCTACTCCTTTCTATCTCTCCCCTTCTTCTCTCTCTACTCCTTTCTCTCTCCCCTTTTTCTCCCTCTCTTCTCTCCCCCCATTCTTCCCTATCTCCCCTTCAGTAACCTCATCGGGCAAATCTTTCACTTTAGTCCAACGGCAAATATATCACGTAGAGACACGCTGATTGTCCTTTTATCAGAGGGAACTTATCTTCGTATTGTTGTTTACGGCCGCACGTACCATAGGCCATGGGAGCGGGGGAGGGTGGTGGGGGGTGGAGGGGAAGGGGGGGAGAAAAGGGGGAAGGGGGAAGGGGAAGGGGGAGGGATAGGGGGAAGGGGGAGGGGATAGGAGAAGGGGGAAGGGGGGAGGAAGAAAAGGGGGAGGGGAAGTAGTAGGGGTAGGGGCAGAAGGAGGTGAATGGGAAGGAGGAGGGTGAAGGAGGAGGGGGGAAGGGGGGGAGGCGGAAGGGAAAGGGGAAGAGGAGGAGGGGGAAAGGGGAAGGGGGGAGGGGAAGTGGTAGGGGTAGGGACAGAAGGAGGGGAATGGGAAGGAGGAGGGGGAAGGAGAAGGGGGGAAGGGAGGGAGGTGGAAGGGAAAGGCAGGAGAAGGGGGAAGGGGAAAGGGAAGGGGGGGAGAGAAGGGGGAGGAAGAGGGAAACGGAAGAGAATAAGAGGGAATAGTGAAGGAGTGGGAGTGGGATGTCTTAAAACTTATGACATTTTTTCCTCAAAACTTCTTTTCTTTTACAACGATGGAAAGAAAGAAAAAGAGTCAGTTTGATTCGAGATTAATCGAGGTTTCAAATCACGGAAGAGATGTGAGATTTCTTTTTTTGATTTGTAGGTTTGGAAGATTTATTAATTAGTTTTTTTTTATGTTATGTCTCTCTTTCTCTCCCTTTTTCGCTTTCTCTCTCCCTCCCTCTCTCTCTCTCTCTCTCTTTCTCTCTTTCTCTCTCTCTCTCTGTCAACCCCTCCTCTTTCTCTGTCTCTATCTCTGTTTTTTTTTCTATCACTCTGGTGTTTATCTTATACTCAATTACACACACACACATACACACACATACACACACACACACACACATACACACACACACACACACACACATATATATATATATATATATATATATATATATATATATATATATATATATATATATATATATGTATATATATGTCTGTGTGTATATGTGTTTATTTGTGTATATAGATGATATTTAGAAAAAATAGATACAAGTTAAAAGAAAAACAGAAATAAAGGCAGAAACATTCAAATTAAAACTTGGAGGAAAAAACTCGAAATTCCGAACAAAAATTTCTAGCAAGCAACACAAGACTAAATAATTTCCAGTCATTAAACCTGAATAAGACTGGTAGGAGTGGGGGGGGGGGAGAAGAGAGAGAGGGGGGGGAGGGGGAGAAGGGACGGGGAGGTGTATTTGCAAGAGAAAGAAGGGAGGGGCCTGTTGCAAATATAGCAAGCATAATATCAAACGATTGAATGCAATTTTCAAGGCCAAGAAACGATGCTAAGATAAGGTTTCAAAATCTCATTATCTCCCAGCGTGAGGTCAGGTGATGCTGGGAGGTGGAGGGGACGGCTAGGTGGCGGTGGGGGGAGGGAGGGACAGTAAGAGGGGGAGGTAAGAGGTCACAGGTCAACTACGATGCAATAATGCAAAGGCTTGTGGGGTACGATACGTGGGTACCCCTTCTCTCTCGTTGGCTGTTGGTATGAGAATAGGCAGTGTTATCGGCGGACCCTTTTTATCTGTACCATAATTATCATCATCACTATTACTGCTAATGATATAATTACTGTTATTGTCACTACTACTGCTGTCACTATATTTTTTACTACTACTATTACTAGTATTGTTACTACCTCTACTATAATAACAATTATGATAACGATACAAATGCTGATAATGATAATGATGATAATGCTAATGCTAATGCTAATGATGATAATATTGATTATAAAAAGGATAGTTATGAAATAATGACCATAAAAATTATGATAATTATAAAGATAATTAATGTTATGATAATAACAATAATGATATTGATAAAAAAGTAATGATGAAGATGATAATAATATCAATTATGAAAATAATGATAATGCTAATAATAATAGAAACAATAATGATGATGATAATAATAATAATATTAATAATCATATTAATGATAATAATCATAATGATGATGATACTACTACTATTACTAATAATAATAATGATAACGATAATAATATTGATAATAATATTGATAATAATAATGATCATGATAATAACAATACTGATAATGATGCTAATAAAGATAACAATAATAATGATATTAACTATGATAATGATAATGACAACAATGATAATATTAGTAATAATAATGACAATGATATTGATGGCATCAGTTATAGTATTGATAAAAATAATGATAATAATAATTATAATAACAATGATAATAATAATAACAACAATGATAATAATAATAATGATAATGATACTAGTTAAGATTATAGTAATAGTAATATCAATAACAGTAATGATGATAATAACAATGACAGTGATGATAATGATAATAATGATTATGTTAATGATAAAAGTAATAATGATCAATAGTAATGATCATAAGGAAGATAATAATTGTAATGATAATGATAATAATGGTAATGATAGTGAAAGGGTGACATTAATGATAGTTATAACAATGAGGATAATATTATTAATGAAAATAAGAGTGATGATCATGATAATGACAATGATAATAATAAATACACTACAATAATGATAATTATTGTAGTAATAAGAATTATGATAATGATAATGATAATAAATATGATATGAATGATAAAGTTAATAGTTAGAATTTATAATAACAACATTGATAATAATAATTACAATAAAAATGATAGCAATAATGATAATAGCAATATCATCGCTATTGATGTTATTGTTATCAATATTACAATTATTATTGATATCATTATTCTTAGAAGCAGAAGTTCCCTCTCCCTCCCTCCCTCCTTCCTTCTATTACTCTTTCTCTCTCTCTCTCACCCTCCCTCCCTCGCTCCCTTCCTCTCTCTCTCTTTCTCCCTACCTCTCTCCCCCGCTCCCTTCCTCTCTCTCTCTCTCTCTCTCTCTCTTTCTCTCACCCTCCCTCCCCCGCTCCCTTCCTCTCTCTTTCTCTCTCTTTCTCTCACCCTCCCTCCCCCGCTCCCTTCCTCTCTCTTTCTCTCTCTCTCTCTTCTCTTTCTGTCTTTCAGTTATTGTGTTTTCGAGGACTTTTCCTCCTAATCCTAAGTTGCCTGTAAATGATAATTTAAGATTCCTCTATCATTTGTTTCACAGAGATAAGAAGCAAGGGGTGAAAAGGATTTTTTTTTTTTTTTTTTTTTTTTTAGAGGTTCTTGATAATGTAAAACGTCAGTTAGATTAGCAATGCACATCTTTTTTTTCTCTTTGTATATCTTTCTGTTCTTCTGTCTAAATGTATTTTTCTTTTCTTTTTTTAATTTTATTTTATTGTTTTTCTATCGTTCTCTACCACTATCTTCTTATTTTTTATTTTCCTCCCTCTTGTTCCCCACCCTACCTATCTACATATACTAATTATCATTTTTCTTCCTCTCACCATTTCTTCCGCTATGCATATTTATTTCTCTCCGTCCCACGATTCTTCCTATCTATTCCTCTCCCTTTTCCTTTATCCTCCCTTGCTTCCTCCTCCATCCTCATTCCTTCCTCGTAAAACCCTCCTTCTCACCTCCATCACTGGTTAAGCATCCCGCAGTCTCACCCAGGCTAAACGTTTAGTGTAACCAGCTGAACGAGTCCCACCATTGTCAGCTGTGACTTTCACACTATACAGCAGAGAAGGAAAAAAAAGAGAATCGAAAAGTAGTCAACCACGCCCACACGCCCATAAGCACGCACATAGGTATTTATGTTGTTTTTTGTTAATAATTTTATTTAGCAGCAGTCTATGTAGATAATCGTATGGGTTGTAAGGAAGGGGGTATAAAAGAAAAGAGTGAAATAGGTGGATAAAA
>NW_028234405.1:35503114-35505614 GCF_977035675.1 Penaeus japonicus
CCTTCTTTCACTCTCTCGCCTCGTTCTCAGGAAAGAAAGAAGAGAGAGAGAGAAAAAAAAAAAGGAAAAGAAAAAGAGAGTTTTACTTGTGCGTGTGACATTGCATACCTTTTGTGTGTGTGTATATATATATATATATATATATATATATATATATATATATATATATATATATGTATATATATACTATATATATATATATATGTAATCATATATATATTTATATATATATATTATATATATTATATATTGATATATCTCACTCCGCTTCCTTTGTTTTTGTCTGAGTGCTTTGTCCCCTTCTCTGTTTCTCTCTACCTGTCTCTTTTTTTCTCTCGGTGTCTGTTTCTCTCTCTTTTTATACATCTCTCTTCCTTATTTCCTCTCCCATCTCTCATTTCCTCCTTCTCTTTTTTATACGCCCCCTCCACACACACACGTCTCTATCTTCCTTCTCCTTCTCCCCCCGTCCTCCCTTCCATCTCTATATTACCTTTTTCACACCGTCTCTCTTTCTCACCCCTTTCACTCCGCCTCTCTCTCCCTTTCTCTCCCTTTCTCTTATCCCCCTCTCTCTCTCTGTCCCTAACACACCTTTCGTTCGCTGTAAGTGCTAGCGTGAGTATCTCCCGTCAGCAAGGGTGAGTCACGGTATTGAGATAATTGTAGCTGAGCCTCGTGCTTATTTGCATTTTCCATTTTCTCCAGAACAGAGCGCTGAAATATTTCTTAATTCGAGCTTTGAAAGCAGCAGTTCACTTTCCAGTCGCGGGCTTTCATGCACGAGATCCCTTTCTTTATAATTTGCTTTTAACATTTACACTATCTGTTTTTCGTCTCCCTTTACCCCCCCAACCCTCCACTCACCCCCAAAAAGAAAAAAAAAAAAAAACAAAAAAAAAATATAAAATAATTTTTTATATTTTTTTTATTTTTTATATATATATTATATTTTAGTTTTTTAATATTTTATATATATATATATATTATATAGTTTTTTATTTTTATATATTTATTTTTATATATTTATTTATGTTATTTTTTATTATATTTAGATTTTTTTATTTATTTATTATTTTTATATATATTTATATATATTTATATTTATATATTTTTAAAATTTCAATTTTATTATATATATATTTTTTATTTATTTATTATTTATTGATATAATATTTTATATATTATTTAATATATTAATTTATTATTTTATTATATATTATTGTTTAGTTGTTAATTTTTAAGTGTTTATAATTTTTGATTGAATAGATAACGTTTTGATTTAGATTTGGTAAATATTTTTTTTAGTTTTTATTATATATTTATAAATATAATATATATATAAAATTATAATATTATAATAATAAATATTTATTTATAATATGTTTTTATATTTTTAGATATTTTTTTATATAAAAATTTTTATATATTATTATTTTTTATTTTTTAATTTTTTTTTAAACAGATATTTTATAGATATATTTATATATTTTTTTATTTTTATTTTTGTTTTATATATTATATATTTTTGTATATATTATTTTATTAATTTATATAATTTATATTTTAATACATATATTTAAAATCATTTCTAATTATATCTTTTAATCTATTTTCTTTCTATTAGTTATCTATCTATCTATCTATTTTTTTAGGGGGTATTTATATTTATGTATTAAATTATAATATTTAAATATTTAATATATAAAATATTTTTTTTAAAATAAAATGTATATATATATATACATATACTTCTTATTATATATAATATTTAATTAATTATTTATTTAATAATATACACTTATTATGTTTTTATATATAATATATTTTTTATATATTATATATTTTTACTTATATCTAAAATTTTTTTATTTATATTTATATTTATTATATATAATATATTAATTATATATATTAATATGTTTATTATATTAATATAAAATTCACACAAATGCACCACACAAACAACCATACAAAAACACACACCACCCCACAACACACAACACCCCACACCCACACACCACAAATAATACTATATATACATATATATATATATAATATATATTTTTTAATATAATAATATATAATTTATGTATGTCTTATAATTTTTTTATATTCACATATTTTTATATTTTATATTTATATTATATATATTATATATTTATATTTTTTGGGTATGTTTATTAAATTTACATATATATATACTTTATATATTTTATTTATTTATTTATTTTTTTATATTATTTTTTATTTATATTTATTTATTGATGATAGATTGATAGATAGATTGATTGATGATAGATAGATACATTTTAAAATATTTTTATATAGTATATATATATATTTTATAATATTAATTTTATTTATTTTTATAGTTATATATGTTTATATATATATATATTTTATATATATATATTTATATATATATATATATATATAGTTATATATGTTTATATATATATATTTTTAATATTTTTAGGATTTTATGTTTTTATATATA
>NW_028234405.1:35510614-35513114 GCF_977035675.1 Penaeus japonicus
TGTACATAAACATTTACTACATACATATATATTTTTTAAATATATATATATATATATATAATGTATATATAATATTTAGTATGTATATATAATATTATATACAATATACATACGCTAATATACAATACTAAATAGTATATATTATATATATATATATCATAATACTATATATAATATCAAATAGTTATAACAGACATGCAATACATACATAAGATACATGACATACATCACACATACAATATATTGACTTATATAATTATTATATATATATATATACAGTATTATATATATAATATATACACATATATATATATATAATACATTACCATACCACACTATATCAAAAAAGAATATAATATATACTAATATCTATTCAATATTATATATATACTACCATATATATATATATAAACTATATATATCATATATAATATATATATATAACTAAACAAGAGAAGTAAAACAAGGCAAACAAAAAGGACAAGGCAGAGCAAAAACAGCAACATCCTCATCAAAAGTGTCGTTACATGTATATAATATATATATATATAAATATATATATATATATATATACATATATTATATATATATATATTTATATATATATAGATATATATACACATATAATATAAATATATATATATATATATATATATATATTTTGTATATATTATATATACATGTATATATATATATATATTATAATATATATATATATTATATATATATGATAACTATTATATATATAGTATACATATATATATATTATATATATTATAGAATATATACACGCAATACACCCAACATATATATTTATATAATCAACTATAATATATATATATATATACATATATAGAAATATATAATATATATATAATTATATATCATATATATATATTCCACACATACACTCAAAAACCTGTACATACTATACCGGTGAGTGTCCCGTGCTTTCGACGCATTTTCTTACCACTGGCTTTCTTAATTTCATGTCAACGCTTAATAAACACAATAAACTCATCCGTAAATAGAATTGTTGTTGACAACGTACTAAGGCAAAAAAAAAAGAAAAAAAAAAGGAAGAAAATAGAAGAGAATAACGGTGTCGCCATCAACATGTACCCCATTTCTTCTAAACCTACTACACCTTTTCTTTTAAGTCTAAATAATGGCCCAGCAATTGCAAATGATCGATTGGAATTAAGCGTCGTTATTTCATCGGGCCATACTCTCACTAAAAGTCCGGGACAACTACAATTTCTAACTCGATCCACTGGGCAAATGAAGGGCGGCCAAACAGGGTAGTCCTTTTCCATGTCTATATTTTTTGCTTCCTTGGACCCCGAGGTGGCGCTGTGCTCATTAGAAGAAGGGCCGCTGGGTCACTGACGCGAACTGAGGCACAGGTTTCACACAACGGCACAACACGCCGACCAGCCGACCAATCTCCCCCTGTGCGTGATATCCCGCTAACTGTTTTACACTCCCCCGTTCCCTTCTTTATCCCTCTTTACTTTCTCCCAAACGTCGCCGCCAGTCATTTATGATGGCTAAATCACCTGTGAGAGTTGACACTCCATGCCTCCGTTAAAAAGACTCTACACACCGCGACTGAGTTCACCTACTGCGTGTGCGCGAGTCTCATGAATAAACCTCGTTAAAAAAACTCGTGGAACAAAATAATTTAACTTCACAGTGCTGCTCCACACCAGGGGAAAGACTAAATGCTTAATTCCGAGTGCCAAATTTTTGTTGGACATTTCATGCATAAAACGTTTATACATTGTGTTTTATCTGTCATACATTTTTCTCGTTATTTTTTTTTTACTAAATCACCCTCCCAATATAATTTCTTCGGCTAAAAAAATGTGTAAGCGCTCTGTTTTTTGACACACACGAACTTAGCACGTAACGAATTAGGAAACGAATTCCCTGCACGAGAAAAGATTTTCATTATTTAATAAAATCCGCACCGGACTCTTACACATTTTAAATGTGCAATTTAATAAATTAAAACGACAAACAACGCTAACTCTAGGAACGTATTCTAAGCTCCCAAGTTTTAATAACAGAAGGATATCATCTTTTTCATCTTTATCGCGACATTTCACATGGGAATGAAATTGCAACTGCTGTAATGAATTTCCTCTTATTTACTTTTGGGCTGTAGTGGCAATCAAGCAATTAGTATTTTTAAATGTTTCTGGAATTTCTCAATGCCAAAAGGATTTTCGACTATTTCTGACGTCACGCTACCTCAAATTAGTATGTATTGGAAATGGTTTTATCAAAAATACTGTTAGAGTTATTGTTTGGTATGTTACTTGGTCATCACTATCCAATTTTTCTTATGTGGTCTTCTCACTCATCATTAATCCGTCCAACCATCATCGCTGCAATAATGGCTCTTCACAAATAATTTAATTATTAGTCAACACAACTCCTCACTTCTCAATGCTACACACAACTACACAGATCAAACAACCACTAAAAAGTCAAA
>NW_028234405.1:35551918-35554418 GCF_977035675.1 Penaeus japonicus
AGAGAGGAGAAGGATGAGGGGAGAGAGGAGAGGGATGAGAGGAAGCGAGGGAAGTGGGGAGGGGTGAGGAGAGAGAGGAGAGGGATGAGGAGAGGTGAGGGAAGTGGAGAGGGGGGAGGAGAGGTGAAAGAGGTGAAGAAGGATGGGAGTGAGAGGCGAGGGAAGTAGAGACAGGTGAGGAGAGGGGAGAGAATAAGGTTAGGGGGGGAGGGGTTGAGGGGTGGAAAGGGAAGTTTCCTTTTGGTCTTGTGGAGGGGGGGGGGTGAGTAGGGGGGGGGGATATTGGGGGTATTTGTTGTTGGCAGAGTCGTAGAGCCATAATTAGTTTGCGAATCTGCATGGCTACCGGTTGGATTGGGAGAGGTGGGGAGTGGGGGTGGGGGTGGAGGGGGAGTAGCAGGTTATGTCTAAGGAAAGGAATGTGGGGGGGGGGTAGGGTTGTAGGATGAGAAGAGGTGGTACTAGTGAAATTTCCTCTGTAGTGTGAAGATAATTTTAGTTTTTAGTTGTGTTTTAATAGAGGGGGGGGGGGTAGGGGTACAGGGAGACGGGGAAGGCAGGGGTGTTTTTCTTTTTATATGTAATATCGCTGTTTTTTCAGTCTTTTTTAGAGCTAGAATAATAACAACGAGAAAAGATAATGATGGTCATAGTAGGAATGATATTGATGATATCGAATATGAAGATGATGATAATGATAACGACAAAAACAGCAATAATGATAATGAGGATAATGATAACGATAATGATAATAACAGTAACGACAGTAATAATAATGACAATAATAATGATAACAATGATAACGATAAAAATATTTATGATAATAGTACTATTGATAATGATTATAATGATGATAATAATGATAATAATAATGGTGATAATGATAATAATAATACTGATAAATGATGATAGTAATAATAATGCTAATGATAATAATGCTAATGATGATAATGATACAATGATAATGATAATGATAAAGATAATAATAATGATAATAATAATGATAATAATAATAATAATAATAATAAATAATGATAATAATAAGAGAAAAATAATGATGATGATGATGATAATAATAATAATAATAATAATAAGGATAATAATAATAATAAAAAAATAATAATGAGGATGATAATGATAATGATAGAATTAAAAAATGATAATGATGATAATGATAATAATGATAATAATGATAATAGTAATGATGATAATAATAATGATAATAATAATGATAATAATAATAATAGTAATAATAATAATAGTGGTGATAATAACAGAGGTGATGATAATAATGATAATGATAAAGATAATGATAATGGGGATAATAACAAAAACAATATCAATAATAATAATGATTATAATAATAATAATGACAATGATGATAATAATGATAATAATAATAGTAATAATAATGATGATGATAATAATAATAGTAATAATAATGATAATAATGATAATCATAATAATAATAATAATAATGATAATAAAATGATAATAACAATAATAACAATAACGATAATGGCAAGTGATGATAGTAGTAATAATGATAGTGATAACATTGACTATGATAATCATAATAATAGGGCTAACAACAAATTCACCAGTAACAATAACAAGAATAACAACAACAACAACAATATAAATCATATCAAAGAAAACAACACAAATATACAACAACAACAGAAAGAACAACAACAACAACAACAACAAATGAACAGACAAAAAGAAAAAAAAATACACGCAAAAAGATGTTCTTGCGTCTCTCACATAAAGGCACTAAAATCACACATTAACTTGCTGTATGCAAATTAGACTCGAGATTCTCCATAATAACGACCCCCCCCTCATTGTTGCAGTACTGTTTTAGAGGCGTATATTGCACATTGCAACCAGGACTCTAGGTCTTAATTTTGAATAGTAATGATGATAGTGATGATGATGATGATGATGGTGATGATGAAATGGGGACGATTAAGGAGATCAAGGATAATGATGATGAGGATGTGATGAGAATATGATGATGATTGTTGTTGTTGTTGTTGCTATTGATAATGGTGAGTTTAATGGTGATGTTGATCACGTTATGATGATATTGAGGAGTGTGATGGTTGTTATGGTAACGAGGATAGTAATCATGATGA
The DNA here is from genome assembly GCF_977035675.1 of Penaeus japonicus. Lineage (NCBI taxonomy): Eukaryota > Metazoa > Arthropoda > Malacostraca > Decapoda > Penaeidae > Penaeus > Penaeus japonicus. The sequence continues at coordinate 35,554,060 of NW_028234405.1, forward strand.
TATTGGTAACGATAATGGTGATGATAACGATGATAATGATAAAGATGATGATTATCATAAAAGTGATAATAATGATAATGATAATCATAAGAGTAATGATTGATGTTGATGATAATGATAATGAGGATGATAATAATAATAATGATTATAACAATAAGAGTTGTGATGATAAGGGTAATAACGATAATAAAAAATGATGATAATGCTAATGATAATGATTGAGATAATGATGACAATGATGATAATAACAATAATGATGATGACACTGATAATCAAAATAATGATGTTTAATAATGATACTGATAACAATAATGGTGATAATAATACCAATGATAATGATAATCATAAAAAATAACAAC
>NW_028234405.1:35576918-35581918 GCF_977035675.1 Penaeus japonicus
AAGAGTTTCAGGCTTATTCAGTTCCGCCGCAAGATCGATGGCGGGGCGTAAAAGTTGCAAGATGAAGTTTGGAAAGGAGGAGGCGGAGGAGATGAAGGAGTAGGAGGAGGAAGGAGGAGAGAGATGAGGAATGAGGATGAGGAGAGAGGAGGAGGAGGTGATGAGGAGGATGAGATGAGGATGAGGAGAGTAGTAGGAAACGGAGGAGGAGAAGAGTAAGGACATGATGAAGAAGGAAGCGAAGAGAAGAATAAGAAAGGATAGAAAAGAGTAGGAGGAGAAGACGAAAGGAGAATGAGAGAGAGAAGAACAAGAGGATAGAAAGGACAGAAGAGAGGAAAGAGGAAAAAAGAAGAAAGGAATAGGAGGAAAGGAGGAGAAAAGAAGAGGAGAAGGGGAGAAGGAGAAGAAGAAAAGATGAAAGATAAGGAGGAGAAAGATGGAGGTAGAGAGAAGAAGAAGAAGAGGGGGAGAGATAGACGAAGTAGGAAACAAAGTAGAAGAGAAAGAGAGAAAGAGCGAGGAGGACGAAGAGGACGAGAGGAGAGGCGAAGATGGAATGAAAAAAGCCAGGAAGACGCAAGAAGGATAGATGAGGAAATGGGGGGGGAGTGGACGAGGATTGAAAAAAAATGATAATAAGAGAAAGGAAAAGTGAAAAGATAGAAAGGGAGAGAAAAAGACAGCGATGTGGAAAGGAAAGGATATGAGGGAAAAAAGGAAACAGCGAAAGAAAGAGGAAGATTATAAACTTAAAAGAACGGAAGAGAGAAAGAGAGAGAGAGAAGAGAAGAAGAGAGAGTAAAGAGAGAGCAGAAAGAGAAAGAGAGAATAGAGAAAGAGAGAGAGAAGAGCGAAAGAGAGAGAGAGAGAGAAAGAGAGAGAGAGAGAGAGAGAGAAAAAGAGAGAAGAAGAGAGAGATAGAGAGAGAAAAAAAGAGAAAAGAAAAGAAGAAAGAGAAGAGAAGAGAGAGAGAGAGAGAGAGAGAAAGAGAGAGAGAGAAGAAGGGAAGAGAGAGAGAGAAAGGGGAGAAAGAAGAGAAAGAGAGAGAAGAGAGAAAGAAAAGAGAAAGAGAGAGAGATTGATAAATAGATAGATAGATAGATAGATAGAGAGAGAGAGAGAGAGAGAGAGAGAGAGAGAGAGAGAGAGAGAGAAAGAGAGATAAAAGATAGATAGATAGATAGATAGATAGATAGATAGATATATAGATAGATAGATAGATAGATAGATAGAGAGAGAGAGAGAGAGAGAGAGAGAGAGAGAGAGAGAGAGAGAGAGAGAGAGAGAGAGAGAGAGAGAGAGAGAGAGAGAGATTAGACAAATAGGATAGATTGATTTGATAGAGAAGAGAGAGAGAGGAGAAGAGAGGGTGAGAGAGAGAGAGGAGAGATTGGATACATAGATAGATAGATGATTAGATAGATAGATTGATAGATAGAGAGAGAGAGAATGAGAGAGGTGAGAGTGAGAGAGGAGAGAGCGAGGTGGAATGAGGAGAGAGAGAGATAAGGTGAGAGAGTGAGAGAACTAGAGATGACTGAGAGAGAACTGAGAGATTCGAGGAGAGAGATTGATAAAAAATTATGATTTGATGTATAATATTTTATTAGATAGTCAGATTTTTAGAATAGATATATAGATAGATAGATTAGATAGATAGATAGTAGATAGATACGAGAGAGAGAGCTGAGGATTAGAGGAGGAGAGATGAACCGATGAGTGTTGGGTATATATGATATGATATGCTTTTTTGTCGTGTATTTTCTTTGTGTACTCTATCGCAGTTCCACTTTTTTCATAACTTCTACTTAAAACAACCCAAAAAACATTCGTATATAATTTCTAAATCTGTATTTATCACATGCATTTCTTATCCGGAATTACGTTTGTTATTTGTGTTCATCCGACAAATAAATTACTTTCGGCTCAAAATGTCCTTCATTATCTGGTCCTGGGGTCTGAGAATTTACGTAATTATCTCACGGACTCTTAATGATCTCTGGGTTAAATTGTTATTTTTTTCTCGTCTCACCAAGAATATTCAGATTGATCTCTTGTCTTTTCTGATCATAAATAGTTTAATATAAAATTGGTTTGGCGTCGATGGTGGGTAAAAAAATAAAATATAAAAAATAAAAAAAAATATAATGAAAAATTGAAATATGATGAAAAAAAGTGGTATCTTATCTCAGTGTAAGGGGTTTACGGTTTTCGTATGAAAGGGTCAACCAATAAGAGGATATTAATCTTTCTTTCTTTTCTTTCTCTCTCTCTTCTCTCTCTCTTCTCTCTCTCTCCCCCTCCCATCTACTCTCTCTCTCTCTCTCTGCGCTCCTCCCTCTCTCTTCTCTTCTCTCCTCTCCTCTGCTCTCTTTCTGTCCTTTTCACTCATTTTTTCTCTCTTTCCCTCATTTTTTTTCTCCCACTCAATCATTCCCCCACCCCCTACCTCCTAGTGTACCTCTTCCCTCTTCATATCCCGTCCTCCACCTTGTATATCTCTTTTTCTTGCACCCTGTCCATCCTCCCTTTCCATTCCATTTCCTTCAACTTTCCCACCACTCCCTTCCTCCTTCCCCCTCCCTCTCCTTCCCCTCCTCCCTCCCCCCTTTCCTCCCCCTCCATTTCCTTCCCTTTCATACATCCTCTTCCCATCCCCTCCAACTCCTTCACCTCCTCCTCCTCCCTCACCTTCCCCTCCTCCCTCCCCTTCACATCCCCGTCCTCCCCCACCTCCCCCTCCACCTTCCCCACCCCTCTCCCCCTCCCCTCAATATAGAGCGGTCGCCGTGATTCCATTATTATAGGCAACACATTCAACATGTTTAAAATTAATTGCGATTGTCTAGGCGTGGGGTTTCTGGCTGGCGGGAGTCTATTGGGTATATTGTGTGTCGTTTCGTGTGTGTGTGTGTGTGTGTGTATGTGCGAGGGGAAGGAAAGAGTAATGTAAGGAAGGAGGATAGAGGGAGACGAGGAGGAGGAGGATAGAGGGAGGGGAGGAAGAGAGGAGTGGAGGGAATGGGGGGAGATAGAATTAGAGGCATGGTGGAGGGGGAGTAAAGGGAAGAAGGGGAATGGGAAAAGGGGAGGAGGATGGATGGAGGGGATCGGGAGAGGAGTGTGTGGAAGGAAGAGAGAGGGAGAGAAAATAGAAGAGAGATGGAAGAGAAGGAAAGAAGATTGGAGTAAATGAGGAGAGAGAGAAAAGGAATTGAAGGTATTTGGAATGGAATAAATAAGGGAAGAGAGAAAAGAGGGGAGAAGGGATGGAAGACAGGGAGGTAAAGAACGAAAGAATTTGGTATAATGAGAGGGAAAGGAGACACGGAAGGCGAAAGAGGGAAATAAGGAGCGAAAGAACGTAGAGAATAATAGAGCGAAGAGCAGAGAGATAAAGAGAGGAAGAAGAAGAGACGACAGAGCGAGAGGAGAGCAGAGAAAAAGAGCGAATATGAGTAAGAGGGACATAGGGAAAAGGAAGAAGAGAGAGGCGAGGAAAATGGGAGAGGGATCAAGAGTAAAGAGAAATAAATGGAGAAAAAAAAAAAAGAAAAGACACAGAAAGAGAGAAGCAGAATACAGAAAAAAATATATAATGTAAAATCAATAGAGAGAGACACTGAGAGAGAGAGAGAGAGAGAGATGAGACGGGTAGAGGGGAGGGGGGTGGATGGAGGGAAGAGGGGAAGACCGAGAGGAAGAGACGGGAGAGGATGTAGGGAGAGAGGAGGGAGAGAGAGAGAGAGAGAGATGAGAGAGTGAGAGAGAAGAGAGAGATCGACAGAGAAAAAGAGAGGAGGAAGGAGGAAGAGTAGAGGAGGAGGAGAGGAGAAGAGAGTGAGGAGGACGAGAGAAGAGACTGAAAAGAGGGAGAGAAAAGAGAGAGAGAGAGGGGAGAGGAGAGTGAGAGAAGGAAAGAATCTTCGGAGAGTAGAGGGAGAAGAAAGGAGGGAGAAAGTGAAAGAGAGAAAGATGGAGAGGAGGAAGAGAGAGAGAGAGGAGAGAGAAGAGAAAAGAGAAGAGGTAGAGATGAGAGAGGTGAGAGAAGAGGATGTAGGGAGAGTTGACAAAGCGACGGAGAGATGCGGAGAGAGAGAGAGAGAGAGGGGGGGGGGGAGGAGAATAGAGGAGGGAGAGGTGAGGGAGAGAGGAGTGAGAGGGGGAGAGAAAATTGGGAGGGGATGAGGATATGGTAGGGAGAAGTGAGAGAGAGGGGAGAGAGAGGAGAAGGAGTCGAGAGAGAGAGAGAGAGAGAGAGAGAGAGAGAGAGAGAGAGAGAGAGAGAGAGAGAGAGAGAGAGAGAGAGGAAAATTACACGATTAGAACGAAGAATTAATAATGAATAAAGAAAATAAATAAAGAAAGAAAAAGAAAAAAAACAAACAAATCGGAAGAGACGCCTGCTTGATTCTGCTTTAGCCATTATCCTCTGCCATTTCCTCTTCCTCTCTTTTCTTCCTCCTCATCCTCTCGCCCTTCCTCTTCTTGTTTCTTCTCGATCCGCCCTTCCCTTCCCCTTCCTGGTATCGTCCTTCCTCTCTTCCCTATCCTCCTTCTCCTCCAACTTCTCCTCTCCCTCTTCCCTCCCGCCCTCTTCACCAATATCACCTTCATTCTCCTCCTCCTCTTCTCCCTCTTCCCTTCCTCCTCCTCCTCCTCCTCCTCCTCCTCCTCCTCCTCCTCCTCCTCCTCCTCCTCCTCCTCCTCCTCCTCCTCCTCCTCCTCCTCCTCCCCCTCTCCCCTTCCCCAATCCTACCTACTCCTCCTCCAATCCCCTCCTTCCCACCCCTTCCCCCTTCCTCTTCTTCCTCTTCCATTTCCCTTACCCCTTCTCTTCTTCCTCCTCCTCCTCCTCCTCCTCATTCGCCCGCCTCCCCATCTCCCTCCGCCTTTTTCTGCTTCTTCTTCATCCGCCGATGTTAAGTTTCCTGGGTCTGTGAAGAGTTCAGGCATAGTTCAGTTCCGCCGCAGTCGATGGCGGGCGTAAAAGTTGG
>NW_028234405.1:35589418-35591918 GCF_977035675.1 Penaeus japonicus
TGAAGAAGGTGGAAGTGGATGATGACGAAGTGACAGTAGATATGGAGATGAAGAAGTATAAGAGTAGGATGAAGAGGAGGTGTTGGAAGTAGAGATGATGGGAGAGGGATAAGTGGAGGTGGAAGAGTTGGCGGTAAAGTTGGTGGAGGAGGAGGAGGGTAAGAGGAAGATGGAAGAGGGCAATGAGGTTGGCGCAAATAAAAGTCGATTAGGACAAACAGGAGAATGTAAAAAAAAAAAAAAAAAAAAAAAAAAAAAAAAAAAAAATATATATATATTTATATATATATATATATATATATATATATATATATATATATATATATATATATATATATATATATATATATATATATATATATATATATACTATTGCTTGTCCATGCATTCACTCGCGCCTTGATGCCTACAGTCCCAAGCTGAATTTCCAGTCTCAGCAATAATAACAACTACAAAGGACACAAGAGAATACAAATCTTATCAAAGATACATAAGTCTACCACATTTTTTTTTTCTCTTTTACAACATTTCCAAGCAGATTTAATTTATAATACGGATTGCACTGACAAGGATTTGGCTAACTCTATTGCCACCACAAAATTTAGTCAACTCATGCATATATACATATATACATATATACAATTCATCGATAAGTTTTCTTGAAATCCTATTACGAAAAGAAGAGAAAAAAAAAAAACAGGAAGTTACCAACAATAAACACGGACAAAAATATTGGCTCTGAGGCAAAAAATCCTCAAAAATAAGTGCCACTTACTTCTTCACAGTCGCTTAAGTGCTTGACCACCGCACGTAGCTGCACAGAACAGTTCACTCTAACTACACGAAGCAATATGTAACCATCTATCCTGGTGCGGCATTTCATTACTAAAGCGTTGCTCGAGGAATTTATTATATGCAAGAGGAAAAAGACAAATCGCCATAGAAAACGAGAACAAGGAAGGCCTTTTAGGTTAAATGCGAATTATGCAGAGGGGGAACTGAGCTATTTATTGTTATTATATTTCTATTATTCTTATTCTATTTGTTTGTTAAGGGGGGAGGGGCGGTGAACTGTGTATTTATTGTTTGTTTGTTTCTTTTTATCTATTTCTTTCTCGTTTTGTTAATGTTTCTGTTTCTGGCTTTTGTTAATTTTGCATAGAATATTCTACGAGATGTTAGTACTGGTTCGGTAGGAGGTTAAGTGTGCAATATATATGCAATATCATGGCAATTACCCTATCCGTCAGTGGTGGTTTAATATAGGTCTTTCTGGTGACATGTAAGACCTCGCCTCACACACACATTACACACACACACACACACACACACACACACACACACACACACACACACACACACACACACACACACACACACACACACACACACACACACACACACACACACGCACGCACACACACACACACACACACACACACACTCATGCACACGTACACTCGCTAATACTGTATACTCTTGTGGTTTTCTTTTCAGTTTCGCCAAATCTCCCGAAAAAAAGGCCTGACATTTTATAAAATATTTCGTGCGCGAAGCCTCTGGCAAATCTCAGATCCTGTCGCTTCTCTATCATTTTGAAATAGATTTTGATATCATTCTTGTTTTGTGCAAAAGCTGGAAAATATGTTTTCGGGCGGAGAAAATATGCCGAAGAAATAAATAAAGATATGTATCTTCAGTACTGTGTATCGTGGAAGGAAATCTCTATAAATATTTTCAGAAGTGACGCCGATGCTGTATGTGGAAAGATTTAAGTATAAACTTTGCAAAGAAATACGTGAGGCAACACTATATCTCAAAGTGTCTTGTGATACAGCCATGCAGGCCAGATAGCATGAATTACAACGAGCTACGCTCTCTTTAACCAGGATGGTAAATAAAGGGTTAAACATTAGCTATCTTTCATCACCCTAAATCAATCAATATGATTCGCGATATCCATACAATTGACCTTACTTTTAAAACTCTGTTGTGTAAGAGGAAGAAGAAGGAAGAAGAAAATACTTCGAGAGAGTTAGATATGGAATTAACTTTGACCTTGTTTTAAGAAACAAAGCAGGTCAGACAAAGAAGAAGAAGAAGAAAAAAGATAAAGTTAAGAGAATCAAATAAGATAAAAAGCTAAGGCAAAAGAATTAGAAAAAAAAGAATATCAAACAGACCTTCTGACTCAGACCGCAATACAAGACCCGGTCAGTTATTCAGTCCTATCACAAAAGATATACGTCACCTCCAACATTTCCAAATCACCAGAACATTACACGATTTTACCTGCAAACGCACCTCTTCCCTCCATTGTCACGCGCCAAGACCTTCTTCTTCTTGTCGTCCGGTCTTAAGACACTACTATCTTAAGACTCCCTCGGCTCTATCTTACCTTCGTTTCTTAACGTCGAGCTAAATGGAAGGCCCATCGGCGTCAGACACTGGCCGCGCTCCAAGAATTTAGAGAAAGGGCTTTTCTTGTGGGTGCTGAGCA
>NW_028234405.1:35606918-35609418 GCF_977035675.1 Penaeus japonicus
ACACACACACACAGTTATACATCCATCTTTGCACCCCACACCCTGCAAAAAGAGAAAAGACACAACACAGAAGCACACGAAAACACACAAACATACACATACACAAACCCATATAAACCAATATCACACATTAACACTGACATTATCCCCACTACACAAACACCTCCCTCCCCCTCCCATACATATCATCCTTCCTCCTCCACACACACACACACACACACACACGCACACACGCACACGTACGTACCCTTCTCTTATACACACATACTTCCTCTTCCACATACACACACACACATACAAATACGTATCCCCCTCGTCCATACATATATCTTATATCTTCGTCCACACAGGAACCCCTCCCTGCCCACATATAACACAGCCTCTCCCCTGTGTCTATAGCTCAGCGTCCCTCTATCTCCTCATCACGACGTGTCTCCCCCCCCCCTCCCCTACCCTAGACCCCCTACCCCTTCCTCGCTTGACCTGCCCTTCCTAGGTGACGCTGGGGAGGAGGTAAACCGGCACGCGCTCCGATAGACAAATTTCTCATTATCTTCCTCAAGTTTCGACCCAACAAAACTTTTTGGGAAATTATCATCTGAGGAATTTCGAGCACAGATCTTATCCCTGACTTTCTCCTTCCCTTCTCCCTCTTACTCGATCTCTTCCTTCCCCCTCTCCCCTTTCCCTCCTCCCTTCTCTTCTCTTGCTCCCCCCTTCTTTCTTTCTTCTTCCTCTCTCTCTCTCTCTCTCTCTCTCTCTCTCTCTCTCTCTCTCTCTCTCTCTCTCTCTCTCACTATCTATCTATCTTTCTCTCTCTCTTCTTACTCTTCCTCTCACTTCTCCTCTCCTCCCTTCTTCTCCCTTCTAATACCTCCCATATTCTTCCATAATCCTCCTCTTCTCCTCTCCTTGCTTTCCCCTTCTCCCTCCCTCTCCCCCTCTCCCGCTTTCCTCCACATCTCCCTCCTCTCCTTACCCTCCTTTTCCCCTCCTCCCTCCTTCTCTCTCCCCCCCTTACTTTTCTCCCTCCTTCTTCATTTTCTCCCATCTCCTCTCCCTTCCCCCTTCTCCTTCTCCTGCATCTTCCTTCCTCCTCCTCCCCCTCCCCGTTCTCTGCTCCCCCCTCCTTTTCCCCTCCCTATCTCCCTCCTTCTGCCCTCTGTCTACTCCCCCCTCGTCTTTCCAAAACTTATTGATATAAGTTTCCGCCACTTGAGAGAAAGAGAAAGAGGGTGGAAAATACCTCTGAGCTTCAAGAGATTACGATAGACTTGAAAAAAATAGGCTTTGGGGAGGGGGGGGTTCAGGATGGGGTGAAGCTGAGGTGGGGGTGGGGGTGGTGGTGGAGGTGGGGGGCTGAGACAGAACGCAGATAACGAACGAGGGAAGAAGAACTTACAAGGAAAACTACTTTAAATGGATGTGGAAAATAGTCATCATATAGAATAATGAACAGATAGACATAATTATATAAACAAACGGACAAGGAAACACACAGATGAAGGAAATTATTAATTTTCTTTCAGCAACTTTGAATTCTGGTGTTTTTAATTATGTTCTAATGTGTTTTATGTTATTATTGTGTTAATGTTTATGGTGCTGTAGTGATGTGTTTTATGTACGTGTATTCATATGTTTTATGTGCATGTATTTGTGTGTTCTATGGGTATGTATTTGTGTGTTTTATGTGCATGTATTAATGTGTTTTATCCACGTGTATGCATTAATTCTTTTTATGTGCATCTATCAATACATTTTATGCGGATGTGTTGATGTGTTGTATGTGCATATATCAATGTATTTTTGTACATGAATAAATGTCTTTTATTTGCATGTATTGATGTGTTTCATATCCATGAATTAAACTGTTTTATGCGCGTGTATTAATGCATATAGTATTGCAGTTTATGTGCTTGTATTAATGCATTTTATGTTCTTGCATTAATGTGTTTTCTGTGCATGTATTGATGAGTATTATTTATATATATTGGTGTGTTTTATGTGAACGTATTAACGTGAAATTTCTATTCTTATCATTATTGTTTTGATGGTATTTTCTATTATTTCTTTCGTCACTGCCTTCATTTCCATTTGATATCATTACTAATAATACTGCTTGTGCTCTTGATATCCTAACGGACGTCAAAGGAGGGCAGAAAAGGAAAAAAAAACGGATGAGAATGAGAGAGGGAAAAGGAGTGGAAGAGAGAAAGAATAAAAAGAATGTTAGGATGAAAAAGATGAAGAAGGAATGAGGAATAATGAAAACGATTAGCGATGATAATCACTGTGGTGATGATGATGATGATAGTAATGATATTATTTAGAATGGGAATGAGAATGATAATAACAATATTGACAATGATAATGATTGTAATGATAACGATAATTAATGATAATAATAATAATGATAATCATGATAATAATGATAATAATACCAATAATGATAATATTGAGGAAGGCAGACGAAAAAATAAAAATAAAAGGGATTAAGAAG
>NW_028234405.1:35618643-35623643 GCF_977035675.1 Penaeus japonicus
TTCTCTCCGCGACCCTCCCTCTCTCAGCTCCCCTCTCTTCGCCTCCTCCCTCTCTCATCTCTCTCTCTCTCCATCTCTACTCCTCTACTCTCTCTCTCTTCTTTCTATCTCTCTTCCTTTTCCAAATCTCTTCAATCCTCCTCTCTCTCTCTCTCTCCCTCCCTCCCTCTCTCTCCTGAAGCACACACCTACAACTCTCCCTCCATCCCAAAGCCTATCCAGCAAAGCCAAGCCCTTCTTCTTTCAGCCCCGCTCGCCCTCTCGCCCTCTTGCCTTCTCGCCCTCTCGCCCTCTCACCCTCTCGCCGTCTCGCCGTCTCGCCCTCTCGCCCTCTCGGCTTCTCGGCCTCTCGGCCTCTCGCCGTCTCGCCCTCTCGCCGTCTCGCCTTCTCGCCCTCTCGCCGTCTCACCCTCTCGCCGTCTCGCCGTCTCACCGTCTCGCCCTCTCGCCGTCTCGCCGTCTCGCCCTCTCGCCGTCTCGCCCTCTCGCCCTCTCGCCGTCTCGCCCTCTCACCCTCTCGCCCTCTCGCCCTCTCGCCCTCTCGCCCTCTCGCCCTCTCACCCTCTCGCCGTCTCGCCGTCTCGCCCGCACCTCAGAGCCAACGCACGCGCACGTACGGCTTCGTGGTTCATGTGTCACGATCTGCTAACGAGGTATTACAGCCTCGGCTTATTCTCGATGCTTATCCGGCTTAAGAGACTCACCTCTAAGTCATCAGCAGGTAAACCGGAAGGAGATATTGTAAGTGTTTGTTGTCTCTTACAGGTGAAGGTGACAGGAGGGGACAGGAGATGGACGGGAAGTAAGTGGGAGGGGGAAGGGTAGGGGGGAAGAGGTGGTGGTGGGGAGTGGGGGAGGTAGGGGGGTAAAGGGGGTTGGAATGTTGAGAATTGGGTGTTTGTGTTTTTGTTTCGTGTTGTTGTTGTTGGTGGTGTGTTTGTCTTTTTAAGTGTTTGTTGGTGTGTTTGTCTTTTTAAGTGTTTGTTGCTGTGTTCGGGGTGGGGTTGGGGGAGGGTAGTGTATTTGTATGTGTATGTAAGTGTGTCCATGCGTGTGTGCATCTGTATTTGTGTTTTCATATGTTGGTGGGTAAGAGCGTCTGTTTTTTATTCTTCCTGTTATTTCATAGTACAAGTTGCTTTTATTACCATTGTTATTGTTATTGTTATTATTATAATCTTTATTATCATCATTTGCATGATCAATTCTCCTATTGGCAGCATTGTTATTATCATTATTATTATCATTATTATTATTATTGTTATTATTATTATTATTATTATTATTATTATTATTATTATTATTATTATAATTATTATTATTATCATTATTACTATTATTATTATTATTATTATTATTATTATTATTATTATTATTATTATTATTATTATTATTATAATCTTTATTATCATCTGTTTTCATTATCAATTCTCCTATTGGCAGCATTGTTATTATCATTATTATTATCATTATTATTATTGTTATTATTATCATTATTATTATTATTATTATTGTTGTCATTATTATTATTATCATTATTATCATTATTGTTATCATCATCATCATCACCATCATCATCATTATCATCATTGTTGTCATTACTATTTTTGTTATTATTATTACAATTATTCTTATTCTTATCATCTATTTCTTATTACTATGATTATTATCATCAATATCATTATCATTATCAATTTCATTATTTTCGTTACCATCATCATCATTAATATTGTTATCATTGAATCCTTATTTCTATCATTATTACCCTTTTCCTCATTATCATCATCATCATTATTGCTATGTTTTATCATCATTATTATCATTACCATTATCATTCCCATTACCATAATTATTATCTTTATTATCATCCCTATTATCATTATTGTTATCAGTATTATTAGTGTTATATTACTTTTAGTACTGTCATAATCATCACTTTTATCTCTACTATTATTATTATCATAAATATTATCATCATTGTCATTATAATTATTATTATCATTATCATTACTATCGTTATTGTCATTGTCTTTATTGATATCATTATTATTACTATCATTATCCTTTTCATTATTATCATCGTAATTATTATCACCATTATTGTTCTTCTTCTTATCATTATATTCATCATTATAATTATGATTATATCGACCGTCAGCATTATCTTTATATTTATCACTGTTATCATTATCATTGTTATTACTATCATTATTATTATCATTATCATTATTATTATTACCATTATTATCATCATCATGATTATCAGTATTACTATCATTATAACTATAATTATCATTATTATCATTATCATCATTATTAGTATCATCATCATCATCATTATTAACTTTGTTATTATCATTATCATTATTGCTACCAGTATTTTCATTATTTTTTCACCATTATTATCATTATCACCATTATTATCATCTATAGAATTATGATTATAATTTTCATTATACCGGTTATTATTGTCATTATCATTGTTGTTGATATTGCTGCTGTTTTTGTCATTATTGTTATCATAATTTTTATTGCTATTAATATCATTATCATTATTGTTAATTATGTTATCTTCATTGTTAATGTTATCATTATAGTTATTATTATCATACTTATTATCATTATTCTTATTATCATTATTGTTACACCATCATTATCGTTCTTTTATTACTATTAATATTAACATTAATATTATCATTATTATTACTGTTGGTATTATCCTCATTATCATTATCATTTCTATCATCATTATCATTTCTACCATCATCATCATTGTCATCAGTATCGTAATCATTACCATTATCATTACCATCATTATTATGATTATTTTGCTCTCAATGTTACCGTTGTTATGCTTATTATCATTATCTTTATCATGATCAATCTCATTATGAAACCTAACCTCGTTATTATCATCATTATCATCATTATTTGTACAATCACCATTATTTCTAGTTTTACTATTGTTTTTGTTGATATCATCCTCATGTGGTAGTATGTGGTATGTGTTCATGATGACAAGTAACCTGGGACAAAGAAAACAAAAAACAGAGGGCCACTCTAAGAACAAAAACACATAGATCCAAGAGTAGATATGATCACACACAATTACGCACCTACACAAACATACACGCACGCACGCACAAACAAACAGGCTTACACACAATTACGCACACTTAAACACGCACAAACAAACACACTCACACACACATACATTATCACCCCAACGGAAAAACAAAAAAAAACAAAGCCAACACAAACACGCCCACAACTTCCCCGGCGCGTCTCAAACACGCCCCCTCTATCCCAATCTCTCTCGAAATTCTTACCGTTATTTTTCCCCATCAAAATTCAAATTCAAATTCAAATTCAAATTCAAACAACCTCCGACCCTGGAAACGAGGACCTCCGGCTGTCCACATAATAAATATATCTTCAAGAGCACTTCTCATTCTTAAGAAAGTCCAGGTGTTCCTAATCGCCTTCAATGCGAGTCTAGAAATTAAGGCAAATGAGTTTGATGGCTTTCGCTGCAATTCATTGGAAAAAAAAAAGAAAGAAAGAAGAAAAAAGAGAGAGAGAGAAAGAAAAAAATAAACTTAATTTCGATGAGTACGAAGGAGGTGCTATTAGGAGGAAGGGAGGTAATGTGTGGGGGGGGGAGGGGGTACGGAGGGAGGGGGGAGGGGGGGTAGGGAGGGAGGGGGGAAGGGGGGTAGGAGGAATGGTTCATGGAGAAGGGAGGGGGGATGGAGTGGAAGATATTCCCTTCCCTCCCCTCCCCACCCTCCCCCCTCCCCCCTCCTCCCTCCTCCACCTCTTCCCTCCAATAGTATTTGAAAAAAAAAAAGAGAGAAAGAAAAAATCCCTTTAAAATGTGCGTACCTCATTGAGTGTGTTAGATGCAGCTGTCGCAAAGTTCGTAGATTCCGAGTTTGATGAAAGAAAGGTCTCGCACATGTATTAATGGCCGATGAAGTTAGCGCCAGGGGAGAGAGGGATTTTGCACAGCTGAAGTGTTTGTTTGGATCCTTTGTTTTTATCCTCCTATCTCATATCCCATAATCTCTCTCTCACCCCTCTTTCTTTCTTTCTCTCTCTTTCTCTTCCTCTCTTTCTCAATTCACCTCTCTCTCTCAACTCAACTCACCTCTCTCTTACTCTCTCTCTCTCTCTCTCGCTCTCTCTCTCTCTCTCTCTCTCTCTCTCCTTCTCTCTCTTTCTCTCTCTCTCTCTCTCTCTCCCTCTCTTTCTCAATTCACTTCTCTCTCTCAACTCACCTCTCTCTCACAATTCCCCCCCCCCCCCCTCTCTCTCTCTCTCTCTCTCTCTCTCTCTCTCTCTCTCTCTCTCTCTCTCTCTCTCTCTCTCTCTCTCTCTTTCCTCTCTCTCCCTATCTCTTTGTTTTAACTTCGAAAGGGGAGAAAGGAGATGACAAATCTATACATCTCGTAATTATAAGATCTCGGGATTCTATTACAACTCTCGTTCGGATGTGGCTGGCAAATAGATAGCATAATATTCCAGGGATACATATAGTCAGATCGTCAGATAAGTATTCTCAAATGGATAGATGGGCAGAGATCAAGAGATGGAGGGATGGAAATAGAAGACAAACGAAGAGAAGAGGATCTGTCCGAGAACGAGAGCGTAGAAGTTAGAAATATCGTAGAAAGAGAACGATATATATATATATATATATATATATATATATATATATAGAGAGAGAGAGAGAGAGAGAGAGAGAGAGAGAGACAGACAGAAAGAGAGAGAGAGAGAGAAACGAGAGACAGACAAAACAGACAAACAAGTAAAGAAACAAAAACAAAGCTAATCCGACAAAAACAGTATAAACAAACAACACAATCAACAAAAGCAAAAAAAAAAAAAAAAAAGCAAACACTACAACGACCCATAATACCGCCCCCCCCCCCCCCCCAACCACGTAGTCCACTCCCATAACAACCTCTTTACCGGAACCCGAAAAAGAAACGCTTCTC
>NW_028234405.1:35641143-35643643 GCF_977035675.1 Penaeus japonicus
CTCTTCTCTTCCTTCATTCCATCCTTGTATGCTTCTTCTTTTCCTTTATTCCTTCTTTCCATTCTATTTCTCTTCCCCTTCTGCTTACACACTTTCCTTGTCCCTACGTCTTCTACTGCATTTAGTAGTGAGTGATATTAATGCATGATCGAAAATGCTGATAGAGTTACGGTAATAATCTGTTTGTTCAAGAAAAAATAGAGGAGCAGGAGGATGAGGAGATAGAGGAGGAGGAGGAGGAGGAGGGGGAGAGGAAGGGAAGGGCAAAGAGGTAGAGGAGGAGGAGGGGGAGAGGAAGGGAAGGGCAAAGAGGTAGAGGAGGAGGAGGAGAAAGAGGAGGAAGAGGAGGAGGAGGAGGAGGGGGAGAGGAAGGGAAGGGCAAAGAGGTAGAGGAGGAGGAGGAGAAAGAGGAGGAAGAGGAGGAGGAGGAGGAGGAGGGGGAGAGAAAGAGAAGGGCAAAGAGGTAGAGGAGGAGGAGGAGAAAGAGGAGGAAGAGGAGGAGGAGGAGGAGGAGGAAAAAGAAGATGAAGAAGAAGAGGAGGAGGAGGAAGAGGAATAGGAGGAGGAGAAAGCGGAAGAAAAAGGAAGATGATAATAATAATAATAAGAAGAAATAAAGAAGAAGAAGAGTAAGAAGGAATGAGAAATAAGAAGAGGAGGAGAATAAGATAAGGGGGATAGGAAGAGGAGGAGGAAGAGTAGTAGGAAGAGGAGGTGGAGAACGAAGAGGAAGAAGAAGAAAAAGAGGAGAAAGAAAAGGCAAAAATAGGAAAAATAGGAAGAGTAAGAGGAGAAAGAAGAACAAGTAAAAGAAACAAAAAAGGAGGAGAAGAGGAAGATTGAGAGCAATACGAGTAGGAGAAGGATGATGATGATGATGAGAAGGAGGGGGAAGAGAGGAATGAAGAGAAGGAAGTAGTTGAATTTTAGGGAGAGGAAGATGAGGAAGATGAGAAAGAGAAGAAGAAGAAGAAGAAGGTGAAGAATAGGGAGACGGAAAGTTCCCACCGTTTCACTGTTCTTCTGCCTCTCGAGCTGAAGGCCTCACGACTATAATTTTTTTCAACAAGTCGCAAGAGTCACATAAAACGAAAGATCCACGAGGGGAACAGAGAAAGACGGGCGGCGGGGGGGGGGGGGGGGAAGGGAGCGTAGAAAGACAGGGAGGAAGGGAGGGAAAGGGAGGAGAGAAAACGGGGGAGGGGGGGGGGAGGTGAGGAGGAAGAGCGGGAGAGAAAGAGGAGTAGAAGAGGGGAGGAGAGAGGGGAAAGGAGGAGAGAGAGAGGGATTCTGAGGTAAGGGTAGAGGGAAGAGAAAGAAGATTGATAAATATATATATATATATATAGATAGATAGATAGATAGATAGATAGAGAGAGAGAGAGAGAGAGAGAGAGAGGGAGAGAGATAGAGAGAGAGATAGAGAGAGAGAGAGTGAGGAAAGCTGAGGGAATGATATAAAGGAGGGGAGGGGAGGGGAGGGAAGGAGACCCCCTTACAAAAAAAAAAAAAAAAAAAAAAAAAAAAAAAACTTCACCATCTTCTAAGAACTCAAAGCCAAAGTGACATGTTTCCTCACGCTCCTTCCATCGTCTCAGATTCTGTTCCTCTAAGTTCAAAGGTCACGAGTTCTTTTCTTTCTATCTTGTTTTCTATCTGTTTGTCTATTGATATCTATCTGTCTAACTATTTATCTATTTGTCAGTCTAACCCTATACGTATAGATACATGTTCGTGCTTGTGTGGTATGTGTGCTCGTATATGTGTGTTTGTGTGTGTGTGTTTGTGTGTGTTTTTATTTGTTTATTTATTTATTCATTTATTTATTTATTTATTTGTATTTATTATTATTATTATTTTTTTTTTTGTGTGTGTGTGTATGTGTGTGTGTGTGTGTGCATGTGTATGTATACGTGCGTGCTTAGGTGCATGCCTCAAGAAGAATAGATTAACTTAGGAAATATAAGTGCCATAAAACTATTTCACGATATTTTTCGTCCACCTCCTCCTCCTACTTCTTCTCTTCCTCTTCCTCCTCCTCCTCCTCTTCTTCCTCGTTTTTATCATTATTTATACGCATATCTTGTATCCTTATCTTATAGTATAAAATATGCGTAATTTATTCTGATATTTCCTTCCAGTAAGTCTAGTGGGGTTTTCGCTTCCGGGAATGTGCATTAAAGAGGAAGAAGAAAAAAAGGCTTGCACATGTCAGTAGTGCAAATCCTTGTTGCAATCTTGCCCCTAAACTATTTGAAGCGAGATAGACGAAATATGTATATGTATATATATGTATATGTATATTTATGTGTTCACACACACACACACACACACACACACACACACACACACACACACACACACACACACACACACACACACACACACACACACATATATATATATATATATATATATATATATATATATATATATATACATATACATATACATATATAAACATATACATATATATGTGTATATATATGTATATATGTAT
>NW_028234405.1:35653643-35658643 GCF_977035675.1 Penaeus japonicus
ACATTTATAAGTTGCAACATTGTGTTCAGGTAAGCATAAAATCCAGCTGAAGCTAATCGTTTTAATTCTCAAATGCGTTTAACGAATTAGGATTTTCCGTTGGTACTAATGATCAGTGTAATATTCATGATTCTTTTATGCATTTATATTTATCCTAGTTTCGTTATTCCTCACCTATTACATTCGAGACAAATACATTCTTGTGTACGTTAGAATAGAATGTGATTATGTCTACTTATGAGATAGGGGATAGACTAAATAAAATATGAACTCCAAAGCAGTTTCAGTTCAAACTCATATTTCAGTAAACGATGAGACGGTACTGAGGTTAAGATGAACTGATATGCGATGGGGTGTTCATTGCTCAAAGCGTCATGTCTCTACTTACATTGCATCAGCAACACCAAGTAATGTGATAAAGACACTTGGTGTTGCGTGAATATCTTAACAGATTTTCGCAGTCGAAGATAGAATGACGAACAAAAGACTCTAGATAAACGAAGCCATGATAAACGAATAGAAAATAACTATAGATAAACGAAGCCATGATAAACGAATAGAAAACAACTATAGATAAACGAAGCCATGATAAACGAATAGAAAATAACCATAGATAAACAAAGCCATGATAAACGCATAGAAAATAACTAAAGATAAACGAATTATTGGTAAACGAATCCATCAAAGTAGACAGATTACGCGTACCCTTTACACGAAAGATTTTGGGATGAGTAATCATTAATGTTACACCATACGAAACACGAACAAAAAACCAAGAGCCTAAATAATACAAACAGCCAAAAGTGGTACAATGAACCCAATTATAAGACAGAGCGAGACCCTAAGAAAATATTCATACCATGAATGGAAGCAAGAACAAACGAGACTATACGACTATAAAAAGTACACATAGAAATAATGCAGCCAAAATGGGGCATAAAATCCCAAAGGAAAACCAGCTAAAACCAACACACAGCTACACGTTAGACTATCAACCTATTAAAAGATCACTGTTAAAAAGTTCGCCAGCAGAAAGGGCCCAAGAAGCCGGATCACCGTTAAACAAGCTGTAAATTTTATGATATATGTTACAGTAGACGATAATGAAAGGGAAAAGTGGGTAATTTGGCGGCCTTTTAAACAGCATTCTCGGGCCTAATGTGTATGTTTTGGCGTGATATACTGGTGGTGAATTTTGTCAAATCGATATTAATTATATTTGGGCCTTTCATGTGCCACTAATGAGGTATCATTTTCTCTCATTAGACGTCAAATGTTTTCGAGAATTATGCGCTTGTAGATGTGCATATTTCAGAGAATTTTCACTGTGGAAGAAGGAAAATCGAAGGCGTATTTGCATATTGTTATAAAAAGAAGCGGAGGGGAGGACGGAGGGCTGAGAAAGGCAGGCACTGTGGAGAATGCGGTCGTAGTTCATAAAGGGAATCTATCTGTGGTTATTACTTGCTGTAGCTCTCTTTATGCTCTGTTTCGCTCGCTCTCTTTCTCTTCCTCCAACTTGCCTCCTTCCCTTACTCTATCTTTCTTTTCCTCTCCCTCTCTCTCTCTCTCTCTCTCTCTCTCTCTCTCTCTCTCTCTCCCTCTCCCCCCCCCTCTCTCTCTCTCTACCCCCCTACCCCCCCTCTCTCTCTCTTTCTCTCTCTCTCTCATTGTCTATATATCCTCTAAGTATACCTATAATCACATGCTTGTCTTCTATATGTTTGCGTGAAAGCTTGTACAGGTATATATCATGCACGTAAAGTAGGCATGAATACACAAACACTCGGTAAATCTCGTGACACACACACAGGGTCTCTCAGAAAATCTCTGAGACTTATTAAACTCCACGTACGATAAATCTTGCAATTCATCACAACTTACTTCAGATCTATACGAATTTGACCTCATTACCTGTTGAATACGGACGTTCATTACCAGTTGAAAGGAGAATATTTACCTGATGTTGAACTAGGTGGCAGGCTGTCATGTTAGTGTCGGAGGGTCTCTGGTGTGTTTTATATGGAGTACGTGAGGTAGAAAAGGTGTGTGTGTGTGGGTGTGTGGGGTAGAGATTTATTGAATAGTGGACGTGTGTGTGTGTGTGTGTGTGTGTGTGTGTGTGTGTGAGAGAGAGAGAGAGAGAGAGAGAGAGAGAGAGAGAGAGAGAGAGAGAGAGAGAGAATGTGTGTGTGTGTGTGTGTGTGTGTGTGTGTGTGTGTGTGTGTGTGTGTGTGTGTGTGTGTGTGTGTGTGTGAGAGAGAGAGAGAGAGAGAGAGAGAGAGAGAGAGAGAGAGAGGAAAGAGAGGGAAAAGAAGAAGAGAGAGAAAGAGAGAAAAGAGAGGAAGAGAGCCTCTCTCTCCCGAGATGAGAGAGTGAGAGTGTGAGAGAGTGTGTGAGTGTGTGTGTGTGAGGAGAGAGAGAGAGACTCTCTCGAGAAGAAGCCTCTCGAGGAGAGGGAGAGAAGCCCTCCCTCGCCTCTTCGTCGAGGAGAGAGTGAAAGTGAAAGTGTGTGAATATGTGTGTATGTGTGTGCGTTGGTCTTCGTCTTCGTGTGCGCATATATGTGTATTTTTAGATATGGAACCTTTTTTCAAACCTCCAAAAACAGGTAAAAAAAAATGTAAGAAGGGAAAAATCTCATGATACTGCAAAATAATAATACATAGAGGATTTTGATTGTGTTTTCCTTTGGAGAAAAAGCTGCCCTTGGATATTGCATTTCGTCCTTCGTCAGATTATGTTCACGATAATGATGATGATTATTAGGATGATGCACGTGGGTATGTAATGCATGTTCAGTATGATAAGGATAATGATGACGAAATATCAATACGAGGTAGTTATCATAGGGTCAGAGGGCGAAACATCATGGATAAAATTATTGTCATTATTCATATTAATTTGGCTTCCAAAGTAGTCTTAAAAATCTCTAGAATTATGATATAAACCTATCTATCAAAAAAAGAAAAGAAAAAATCCTTAGCAACGCGCATCGTAAAGCAACGTTATACTATTTTTCTCTTTATTATCATTTCCGGAAAATCCAAATTCAAAAACATAGAAATGATTATTGCCCGTACTTCCATAATGGAATTAAAATCATGGGAAATAGTACATATGAATTAATGATGACTGCGCCTGTTGGAGAGTAAAAATCGGTTTAATTAGTCTAAAGGGACTTGTTAATTGGAATAGCTGAAGGGTTAGATGAGAACAATTGCCATTTATATATCCATTAATGCAGGAGATGCGTGTATGTGTAGGGGGAGCGGAGGAAGAGGAGGGGGAGGGGGGTTGTGTGTGTATGTGTAGAGTGCGGAGGTGTGTGAGGATACGGAAGGAGAGAGAAAGAGAGAGAGAGAGCGAGGGAGATAGAGAGGGAGAGGGAGAGAGAGAGAGAGAGAGAGAGAGAGAGAGAGAGAGAGAGAGAGAGAGAGAGAGAGAGAGAGAGAGAGAGAGAGAGAGAGAGAGAGAGAGAGAGGCCGAAGAAGGAGGATAAAGAGAGGATGAGAGAGAAGAAGGATAGAAGAGCAGAGAAGAGAGAGAGAGGAAAGAGGAGGAGAGAGAGAGAGAGAGGATAGAAGAGCGAGAGGAGAGACGTCGAGAGAGAGAGAGAGTGAGAGGAGCTCTCTTCTTAGATGGAGACTCGAACACGTGAGAGAGAGAGAGAGAGATAGGTGCTCTTTGACTTGTTCAATTCAACTTCCAAATGCCTGGATGGATCACGGAAACTAACAACCAGCTGTATGTGCTTTATGTACGGGAGACAATTATCCCGCTTCTCATTAGTAATGAACGTCCTGGTGCACTGATTAACCCTGTTTGCTTGTTTGTTTTTTCACTAGGCATTCAGTTTGTCGTTGTTGGTGTTTGCTGGCTTTGTAGTGTTGGTGTTGATTTGCATTTTTAATTTTTTTTTCCATTATGTCAATAGTCATTTGCCGCATTTCATTCACATTTCCATTTTTTTTCATTTTTTCTGTTCATTGCATTTCTTTCAGTGCACTCATGTTTAATTCTTTTCATTCATTCTTTCTTTTTCTCTTTTTTCTACTTTTCTCTTATTTTTTTTGCATCATGTCATTTTTCCTCATTTTTTTTTTCTCAAACTTTTTTTTTTTTTTCTTTTTTTTTCATGTTGTCCCATTTCATCTTCTCATAATCATTCATCTTGTTTTCACTTCATTTTTCACTTTTTTTTTTTTTTTTCCACTCTGTCTTGACCTCCGCGAAACCAAATAGTTACAATGTCGCGGAGAGATCTGTTCTTACTTCAATATTGGCCGTGCGGGTTGCGATGAAGGCCATCTTGAAAGTAGCACCATCTTGAGGGTAGATTACTCCTTTACTGATCTTACAGAGAGAAAAACGAAAGTGAGAGAGAGGCAGGGATGGGGGGAAGGGGGAGACGGAGAAGGCGAGAGAGAGGGAGAGGAAGAGAAAGAGAGAGAGAGAGAGAGAGAGAGAGAGAGAGAGAGAGAGAGAGAGAGAGAACGAGAGACGGAGAGGAAGGAGATGGGGAATGAGTGACGAGAGCCGAGAGTGGAGGACGACGAGAGAGGGGAGGAGAGAGAGAGAGAGAGAGAGAGAGAGAAATAAATAGAGACAGACAAAGAAAGAAAGATAGATAGATAGATAGATAGATAGATAGAGAGAGAGAGAGAGAGAAGAGATAGATAGATAGATAGATAGAGAGAAAGTATGAGAGCGACCAACAGGGAAGGAGACTGACGTGGAAAGAAAAAACAACAGCAGCAAAGTAGGGCCTTGTCACCAAAGTTTTGACATATATGATTTATGGTTCGGACAAAAATAGCATAAATGTTTAAACGTCTCTCGCGTTTCACTGAAATTATAAACAAGAAACGCAGCATTATTGTTACTTTATTTATTCTATCGCATGTAAATAACTAAATAATGATCATGGTAAAAGACTTTGGATATTATTATTAAAAGGCAATAAAAAACAAGTATGTAAATCAAACAACCAGTAATGG
>NW_028234405.1:35703643-35706143 GCF_977035675.1 Penaeus japonicus
CTGTGCAAGATATATGACAATGTATATATGCATTAAAGTATAAGTATATAAACGGACATATATGCATGCACAATATTTCTATACAGGGTCAGAGAGAGAGGGAGAGACAGAGAGGGAGAGAACAAGATTGATTTTAATTTTAAAAAGTTTATTCATACTATATACAGTGTATACATATGGATAGGCATAAGAACTACGCCTAAATGTCATATACAGCAGTTCATGTTAAGAGAGGGAGAGAGAGAGAGAGAGAGAGAGAGAGAGAGAGAGAGAGAGAGAGAGAGAGAGAAAGAGAGAGGGAGAGAGAGGAAGGAGAGAGAGAGAGAGAGAGAATGGAAAGAATAATAAAAATGATCAAAATAATGATAATAAAGGTATTTATGATATAAAACAACAACAATTCCACGGTTTCCACCTCTTCCACAACTACCACCACCACCCTTACCACCCCTACCACCACCACCAAGAACAACAATGATATCGATATTAATGACGGAGATAATTAGCATAACATGTTGGCCTGATTCACCAGAAATTTCACCCGAGGCTCGCCGGAGACACATGCAAGATCTAAATCACGTAAGACTTTCAAAGATCACGAATCATGTTAATAACTTATGATCTTGTTTGATATATGTGTGCATGCATAAAGCACACAACACCTTATTATCATACTAATGATAATAATAATGATGATTATCATAGTGATAGAAATGATAACGATAATGATGATAATCATAATAATAATGATGACAATATATATGATAATGTTGATGATGATGATGATAACTAATGATAACAATAATGATAACAATCATAATAATAATGATAATAACATCTATTATAATAATGATGATGATGATAATAAATAATGATAATAATGATAATAGTAATATTGATAACAATTAGGATAGCAATAATAATGGTAACGATGATAAAACTGATGATAATTATAAATGTAAAAAATAATAACAATAATAATAACAATAATGATGATGAGAATGATAATGATGATAAGGATAATTATAATAATGAAAATAATAACAATAATAATAATAAAGATAACGATAGTAACGTTACAATACTACAATTATAATGATAATGATGATGATAATAACAATAATAGTAATGGTAACAATAATAGTAAAAACAATAATAACGATATTGATAATAATGATAACAATAATGATGACAAACATCATCATCATCATAACAATAATAATGATGATTATGATGACAATGATTATGATAATAATGATGATTATGATGATAATGATAATGATAATGATAACAATGATGATTATGATGATACTGATAATTATAATAGTGATGATTATGATGATACTGATAATGATGATTATTTGATAATAAGGATAAAACTGATGATAATGAAATAATAATGATAACAGTAATGATAATGAAATAATAATGATAACAGTAATGATAATCATAATAACTATAGCGATAACAAATATTGATATTAATGATGAAAATTACCATAATATTGACCACTTAACATGAAAGTGATTAAATAGAAAATAAATAAAATGAATTACGAAAACGAAGAATGTAAGAAATGGTAAGAAAAAGATTTATGGACAAGAAAAAGAAAAAAAATGTAAAAAGAGAAAGAGGAGGGATGAACCTTTAAGCAACTTTTCAAAATCTTCGATGTCCTGAGAGAGAGAGAGAGAGAGAGAATGAGTGAGTGTGGGTGTGGGTGTGTGTGAGATAGAGAGAGAGGAGAGAAAGAAAGAGAGAAAGAGAGAGAGAGAGAGGGGGGGGGGTGAATGAGTGAGAGAGAGAGAGAGATAGAAAGAGAGAGAGGAGTGAGAGAGAGAGAAGGGGGGGGAGGGAGTGAATGAGTGAGAGCGAGAGAAGAGAGAGAGAGAGAGAGAAAGAGTGAGAGAGAAAGAGAGAGAGATAGGGAAAGTAGATTCTTCAAGATTAATAATAATTTTCTTTTAATCTTAATATGATAATGATAATAATGACAATAATGATAATGATTATAGTAATAATACTAATCATAATAACGGTAATGATAATACGCCTTGTAATGATAATAATACTTGTAATGATGATAATAATAATTATGATAATAATAATAGTAAAAATAATAATAATAATGACAGTAATGATAATACTAATGATAATGATTATGATGATAGTGGTAATGTTCACAATGATAATAGTAATAATGACGATGATGATAATAGTAATAATGATGATGATGATAATAATGATAACAGTAATGATGATAATAATAAAGATATTACTAAAAAGAGGTTAAAAATCATTATAAACAAAAGTAATGATAGTTATAGTAAAAAATGATAATAATAATAATGATAATGATAATGATGATAGCAATAATGATATTAATGATAAGAGTGATTAATATTTGATAATACAAATGATAATAATAATGATGATATTAATAATGATAATAGTGATAATGAAAATAACAATAATAATAA
This sequence comes from Penaeus japonicus, assembly GCF_977035675.1. NCBI lineage: Eukaryota > Metazoa > Arthropoda > Malacostraca > Decapoda > Penaeidae > Penaeus > Penaeus japonicus. The sequence goes on from NW_028234405.1 coordinate 35,706,124, forward strand.
TTATCATGATAATGATAGTA
>NW_028234405.1:35781143-35783643 GCF_977035675.1 Penaeus japonicus
ATTGAAGCGCACCCTTTTTGCACTCAGCTACAGGTTTGATCCGCAAGTGCAATAAATCATACCGAAGCTTGAAGAAAAATTTCATATCATTCTTTTGACAAATTATGATATTGATTCATATTTTGTTACGCCGAACGGGAATATGTATTAACAGCAGATATGTATGAAGATTTTGTGATATCTTTAAAGGCGTTTATCTAATGCTTCAAAATATTGTGATATTGACTTGACGCGCCTAATATGAATATGTATTCATATTGGTTTGTCGTTAGGTCTAAATCCTTTGCAAAGGATTGATGTTCAAGAGGAACGTCTGGCAGTAATTCGGTTCTAAATATGAAAGTGATAATACCGTTCCTTGAAAGAAGTTAATATTTTTGTTATGTATTCTTTATTATAATGAAATACGATATTTTCCTTCTCTTCCTAGAGTCTTGGTATATATGGGAAGTAATTCTTCTGATTCAGATTGAAACCTATCACTATGACGAACAGCAAATAGTAAATATGCTATATGAACATGATACATAAGATGGAGTTTTTACCATCTGAGTAAAAACGGGGGAAAAAACAAACAAACAAACAAACACAAATATGTATATATACCTCGTTTTTGTAATAGTATTTGCTGGCAAAGGTTTATGTAGACAGGGTGTGAGATTGTTGCTTATTGGCTTACTTCATCTCACTATTATTGCATTTGCTTTTCGTTGCCGGGTAATATCAACTCGTTTCCTTATATACTTATTTTCTTAATATCATCATAGAGTGAAATCCTTCCCCTTCAAAATGTTGCACAAAATCAGCTTTCAACAACAGGCAATAACTTGAGTTTCGAGGACGGTATATTGTATATATATATTTTTTTCACTAATCTATCTTTGGTTGTTTATCGTTTTCCTCGGAGTTTATTTTTCTCAAGAAGTAATTCACAGTACATTTACTATAATTGATTAAAGCAACAGATAGCGGTGGATAAAGGAACAGTGAGTTCTTATTGACCCTTTTATAAAAACTATTAAAAATCAAACAAACATAAAAGCTAATTTCTTTACTTTTTAAATCTAAATATATCATACGTCTATCACACTAACAGAGGTGACGTGCTTCGACCTAAACATTACACTTGGTTTACCATATATTCTTCGTTAAGGTCCAAGCAATCTCACTCTAAAATTCTTGCTTTCGCCTTCATCCTGAGCAAGCAATATCTGCGGTGGTCCTTGGCGACACTGAGTCCTCTGGCTGCGTTTCCTGCCTTCTCTCCAGCGCCCACAATCCGGTCCTCCACTCGAGGTCTCGTCTGTTCTTGATCGCCTCTTGACTCTGGACTGGCGCGACGTTTTCCTGTGTGTGTGTTCGGGAGAGAGAAAAAATAGGAATTACGGAGTGATAATGCAAGACGGTATTTGGTTATGTATGTACATACATAGGCACATACACACACACACACACACACACACACACACACACACAATTATTCACATATCTATATGGAACTAAATATATATATATATATATATCTATATGGATCTAATATAAATATATATATATATATATTAATATTATATATAAAAATATATATATTTATATATAAATATATATATATATATATATATATATATATATATATATATATATATATATATATATGTACATTTATATCTCTCTCTATATATAGATAAATATATAAACATATTTAGATATAAATATATACATTTCCATATAGATATGTGAATAATTGTGTGTGTGTGTGTGTGTGTGTGTGTGTGTGTGTGTGTGTGTGTGTGTGTGTGTGTGTGTGTGTGTGTGTGTGTGCCTATGTATGTACATACATAACCAAATAACGTCTTGCATTATATATATATATATATGTATATATATATATATATATATATATATATATATATATATATATATATATATATTATATATATATATTAAGTTGTATATTATATATATATATATATATATATATATATATATATATATATATATATATATATATGTATATGTGTTGTGTGTGTGTGTATGTGTGTGTGTGTGTGTATGTGTGTGACATGTGGAACTTCAAACAACGAGAAGCGACGCTGGACTTCTCAGACAGGGACGCCTACGCATCAACATAAAACTGTAATCCAGGTTTGTTAATGTGTTGGCTGCTACAGACTGTGTGTAAAAACAGGAAACAGAGAGTTTTCTTAACCTTTGCAAAGGTTCTTTTTTTCTTTTAGCCAATGAAAAAATCAAACATTTTAAGAGTAGTAAGAGTGCACTGACAGGTCTTTGGCATTATTCATTGTATCACTTTGGATTCAGAATCTTTTGTGAGAACAAAAACTTTCTCTCACACACACACATTTTTTTTTCAAAATTTTATTTTATCTTCTGAATATCAAAAATCACCGGAGATCACAATAACAAATCTTTAATATGCAAAATCCAAATCCCAAACCACCTACTGATATATTTCAGCTTCTGTCGAATTTTTTTATTTGCA
>NW_028234405.1:35797576-35798688 GCF_977035675.1 Penaeus japonicus
ATATTATATATATATATATATATATTATATATATATATATTATATATATATATATATATATATTATATATATATAATATATCTTATATATAATATATATATATATAATATACTATATATATATATATATATAATATATATATATATATATATTTTATATGTATATATACACAAATATGTATATATACATATATATGTATATATGTATATATACATATATATGTATATATATATATATATATATATATATATATATATATATATATATATATATATATATATATATATATATACATGTGTGTGTGTGTGCTAAACCTTCCCCTCCCTGTCAGCTATGGGTTACCCAAAACCCACAAGCCGGGCTTACTCCCTACGTCCCATCTCCCGGGGTTCTATAACGCACCCGCTTTCTTCCTGGCAGCTCAGTCCTTCCCTCCTCTTCTTGGCACCGTCTCTCTAGCTCAACTTCGCTACTCTTCGAACTTCATCACCCGTGTTCGCGGGGTCACGCCCTCGGCCATGATGAGTCTGGACGTCGAATTTCTGTCCAGAGATGATGTCCTTGCATTCCTGTGTAGAGGAGCCTTGACTTCAGCCGACTGACGATTTCCTCCACTGATGACCCGTCTGTGTGTGGACTCCAACTCCTCTTTCAAAGGACGTTTATACTGTCTGACCTTCGGCGTTGCTATGGACTCTCCCCTCTCTCCTGTCCTGACCAACTTGTTCATGGAGAGTAGGCAGAGCTTCTTTCTTCCGTCTCCCTTCGTCATTCGATATGGCTGAGGTACGTCGACGACGTCTTTGCCCTCCGGCCTCATGACCCTGCTCTCTTCCATGATTTCCTGGAGAAGCTGAATTCCCTCTCCCCTTCAATTCGTTTCAAGGTGGAATGTGAGGCCAACGACCAGCTCCCCTTCTTGGATACCTTTATTCATCGCTCAGGTGACTCTCTTTTTCAGTGTATAGAAAACCCATGACTAGCGGATGTATATACACTTCTCTTACTGTCCCCTCCATGTTCAAACAGGTGTCGTTACTTCTCTCTTCCTTCGTGCCCTTCGCATTTGTGACCCGCAGCATTTGGAAGATCGATTTTTTTACGTTTCTTCT
>NW_028234405.1:35798788-35801288 GCF_977035675.1 Penaeus japonicus
CTTATCTATGGGTCAGAATCAACCTATATATACACCTATCACCATCTAAAATCACAGCCTCTATTACCCCCGCCCCCTCCTCCCCTATAACCATCCTCCAACCACACAAAATGGGGAAAAGAAACAACCATTCACAACGAGATCACACGCAGATAATCGAACGAGAAGACCATCCGAAAATCGAATTCCAGCCGCCCCTCATAACAACGCGCAAATCTCCCGTCGATAGAGCTCATTTGCCGCGACCGCACCGTGGGAAACAGACCTTTATGGACGCAGAGGGTTAGGGTGAGATCGCCCTGATTCTCTCTCTCTCTCTCTCTCTCTCTCTCTCTCTCTCTTTCTCTCTCTCTCTCTCTATCTCTCTCTCTCTCTCGCGGATCTGCTATCCTCCTCTCTGTCACTCTCGACCCTTCCCCTCCTCCCTCACTCTCTCTCACTCCTCCCTCTCTCTCCCTCTCTCTCTCTCCTCCCTCTCTCTCTCTCTCTCCTCCCCCTCCTCCTTTCTACCCCCTCTCCCCCCCCCCCAACCTTCTCTCGGCCATCTGCCTCGGTAGAGGATAGATGTAGATAGCGGGCAAATGTCCCTTGTTATGTGATGTCTCTTTGTAATTAGCGTTAGTTGGCCCGCCTGGCGTTTGCAGTTATTCAGTGTCTTTGTCATGTGGTGCGACATTAACTCAGGTCAAGTCGGGTCAGCTTGTTTGGTAGCGCTGATTTCGTCTTGATTTGTCTTGGATATATGTTGAAGGAATATTGTTAGGTGTCTGGGCTACGCTTTCGTCTTTAACATCAGTTTATCATTTGGGTGTTATTCCATATGCTGTTGGATATATTTTCTGCTGATAGGGGAAGTGGAGGTTAGATAATACACACACACGCACACACAGACACATACACACACAGATACACACATACATATATATCCATATACATATATATATATATGTATATATATATATATATATATATATGTATATATATATATATATTTATATATATGTATATGTATATGTATATATATGCACATCAATATAAATATATATGTATATATATATTATATATATATATATATATATATTATTATATACATATAAATATACATATATATACATACATATATATACATTTATATATATTTATATATATATATATATATTTATTAAATATATATATATTATATGTATATATATGTATATATATATATTTACTATATATATATATATATATATTTATATATATATATATATATATTTATATATATTATATATGCATATATATAAATAATATATATATATATATATATAATATATATATATATAATATATATATATAGATTATTATATGGCATATATATAGTATATATATATATATGTATATATATATATATATATATATGTATAAATTCATATAATATATATATATATATGTAATATAATATAATATATATTATATATATATATAATAATATATCAATATATATATATATATATATATATATACATACACACACATAAAATCATATATACATATCATATGTTTTGTCTACAATTATTTAGCGAATTGCACAACATTGCAGAAGGAGCTTATCCCAAATCACTCTAATTCGAGTGGTAAGCGGCTGCGACACAGCCAATTACAGGGACGTATTCTCACATGTAGCTACACATCCGATATGAAAAATCCAGGGCCAGTTTTAGTTTCAGTCTGATTTTGGTATTATATGATAGTCGCTCTGTCATCATCATTCAGCCCCGGCCGTCAGTAACTGATAGGTCTGTGATGAGTTACATGATTGCCGTAATTGTTGTTGGTATTAATGACAATTCATACACATATATATATATATATTACAGGACAGCAGACCACGGTTACTTCCATTCGTAAACATTGCACCAAGCGTATCCATAACCAATAATCAGATTTATATAAAAGAGAAACATTTGAATCGGCAAAACTCTTCCAAAGAAAGAGAGAATAAAAATCCAGATGACAAAATCCGCGAAGATTTTCCCTCAGCATCTTTTCTTTTCCAGTTGACCGGCCATTTTTCAGCCAGTAAATTTGGATCCAACTATATTAAAGTCTTTGTATCTAACCTCTCTTCACCCGCGTTCTGTTCCCGGTCTTTCTTTCTTTGTTTTTTCTTTTTTTCAACTCTGTCTATATGTATTTCTGTTCTTTTCTTTCTTTATCTCTTTATCCTTCTTTTTTTTTAACTCTTTCTATATGTATTTCTGTCTTTTTCTCTCTCTGTCTTTTTATCTTTCTTTCTCTCTCTGTATCTTTATCTTTTTTTCTCCTCTCTTTCTCTGTTCCACGGTCTATCTCTTCTCCCTCTCTTTCTCCCCTCTCCGCTCTCTCCTCTCTCTCTCTCTCTCTCTCTCTCTCTCTCTCTCTCTCTCTCTCCTCTCTCTCTCTCTCTCTCTCTCTCTCTCTCCCTCTCTCTCTCTCTCTTTCTCTCTCCCTCCCTCCTCTGCCTTTCTCTCCCTCCTATACC
>NW_028234405.1:35818788-35826288 GCF_977035675.1 Penaeus japonicus
CCCCCACCCCCCCCCACCACACACGCCCCCCTAAAACTCTCTCTCTCAAAACTCTCACTATCTAACAACTCTAACCTATCACTCTCACCTAACTCTCATCAATTTATCTCTAATATTTGTGCGTGTGTGTATATATTGTGTGTGTGTGTATGTATATAAATCTATCTATCTCAAAATATATATCTACACTAAAACAAATCTAAAAAACAATCTCGACACTAATCTCTACTCACTCTATCCATCTTTACTAAAATTGGGGGGGGGTGGGGTGGGCCGGGGCTCTAGGGATAGACATATATATATAAATATATATATATATAAATCTATATCCTATAAATACATTATGTACAGTATATACTCTATAAATGTCAGGTATATATATAAAACTCTCCCAATCACACTCATCTCTATATATATATAAAACTATCTATATCTACTCTCTATATTCTCCCTATCTCTCTCCCATTACACCCCCCAACACCCACAAACCACACACACTCCCCTCCGCCCACCCCACCCCACACACCCCCATATCTCTCTCTCAAGACACACTATCACACTCACAAATCAAACTCTCATATCACACTTCACTCAATCTCAACAATCTATCACACTCACTCACACTATCATCTATACTCTCTCTCAATCCCCATCAAAACCCCCCACCCCACCTCCCCTCACCCCCCCCCACCCCCACTATCCACCGCCTCCCCCTCCCCACCACCCCCCCCCCCCACCCCCCACCTCTCTCTCATATTCTCACTCCTCAATCAAACTACTTCATCAAAAACAAACACTCTATGAATCTCTCACTCACACACCTCACTCTCTCTATCTATAAACTCTCACTACATCTATAACAACAAACAAACACTGTATATAACACTCACATCCTCACTATCTCTCTGACACACACACTAACTATCTCCACACCCCACCCCCAAATCACTCTCTCTATCTCCCACACACTAACTATAACTCTCACTACCTCCCTACACTACCTCTCATACAATTCACCTATCTCCCACACTAAAACACACTCTCACCACTCACACTCTCCACAAAATTCTCTAACTCTCACACTCTCACTCAAATCACACTCACACTCATAAATCACACAGAGGAGGAGTGTTAGAGATGAGAAATGGTTTTATTGTTGTTTTGAGTGTGAGTAGTAGAAACCCCAAACACACACTCTCTCTAACACACACACACACACACACTCATCACACACACTTTCACCCTCAAAAACACACACACACACACACACTCACAAACTCACATGAAACACCCTCATACAGACTTACCGACCCATTCCACCCACACTCACACACTCACTAACACACATATAGATTTAGTGATTGTGTGTGTGTGAGTGTTTTTATGAGGAGGTGTGGAAAGAGTGGTGTGAGATGATTTATGTGACTGAAACCTCACACAAACACACACACACACACACTCTCTCTCTACACACACTCACACTCACACACAATCACACATACACACCTCACTCACACACACCACACTCACACTCTATCTCCACACACACACACTCACAATCACAAACTCACACCAAATCACTCTAACACACACTCCATCACACTCACTCACAACACATACTCCTCGAGAGAGGTAGACAGGTTGGGCCGTATAATAATAGAACCGCTATGACCAAGGCAACCCGTATATCACTCAAGAAATCTCCGTGATGAAACAAGGTTGCGATAAAAGACTCAAAGATAAATCAAAATACGAAGCCACTTACTTTAATAACGAATAACGCAGATGAAAAAAAAATCCAGGTAACATTTCTAGCAAATACTTCAAGCTTCCCCCACTCACAGATTTCATTACATCAAAGTACTTTACCAGAGGCATGTACAAACACTTTGGGAAAAAAATCCTCAGTTGAAAAAACCTAAAAGATCTACAAGGCTCAGAACCGTATATAAAAGTCAGGCGAAACTCGACCTTAGGATCTCATAGAACGAAATTATATGACCCAAGTCTTCAGTAGTGCAAGACTTATGTAATTAATATAGCAGGTGTAGCGCCTCGGGGCTCAGGTAGCACTCAGTTGTTTGAGCGCTCGCACCTGTTACTTCAGGCTGTAATGAAGTGATATAGTTGGATAGAGGAGGGGAGGGGAGAGTGAGGAGGGAGGGTAGGGGGAGAGAGAGGTGGGGGGGGATAAAAAAAAGGAGGGAGTAGGCGAGTGGGTATGACTGAGACGAGAGAAAGAGAATTACATAGAGCGGTAGGGCTGAAATAAACTTTTCTTCCTAAGTTCAAGAGGTAATGTTTTTGATATTTGAGTATTCCATTGCAAATCTTCAATTATTTATGCTTTGCATACTTGTATGGAGCTTTTTGTGTGCTTATATATATATATATATATATATATATATATATATATATATATATATATATGAATACATACACATTTGTATATATGATATATATTTAATATTATATATATATATATAAATATATATATAAAAAATACAATATCTATACATACAATACTACTCACACATACACATAAGTATATATATATAATCTATATATATAGAGATTTATATATATATAAATATATATATATATAAATATATAATAAATATATAATGTGTTGATGTGTTGTTGTGTGTATGCATATCTATGTAATATGTCTTCTTACTATATCATATATATAATATATATATATATAGATATATAATATATATATATATAAAATATAATATATATATATATATATATGTATATATATATATATATATATATATATATATAAAAATATATATAATATATATATTATATGTGTGTGTGATGGGTGTGTTTGTGTATACATTATACATATGAATATACATATATATATATATATATATATATATATATATATATACATACATATAAATATATAATAATATACATGTCTAAAATATCTAGATATAATATATATATAATATATAAATTATATATATATATCTATGAATAGAATATATATAATAATATATCTTTATATATAATAATATATATATAGATATTTACATATATACATATATGTGTGTGTGTTGAGGTGGTATATATATATATATAAATATATATATATAGATAGTAGATATTATATGTATATATATATACATAATATAGAATATAATATATATATATATAATTATAAATATATTTTTCATAAATATATACCATATATAGATATATATATATATATTATATAAATATATATATAGAATATATATATATATTTTGTGTGTGTGTGTGTTTGTGCGTGTGTTTGTGTGTGTGCGTGCGTGTGTATGTATGTATAAACATATAGTGAGATATATATAGAGAGAGATATACATACATACATACATATATAAATATAGATATATATATATATATATATATATATATCTATATATAAATATATATGTATATGATAACTGTATATAATACATATATAACATATATATATATATATATATATATATATAATTGATAATTTACATTATATATCTATATATGTATATTTAATGTGTATATATATATAATAATAATATCATATATATATATATATATAAATATACAAAATATATATGAGTGAGAGTGATTGAGAGTGTAGATTGAGAAGATTTAGAGATGAGAGAGAGATAGTATGTGTTGAGTAGCGAGTGTTGTGTGTGTGTTTCACCCTCAAACTCTCAGACACGACACACTTCACACACTCTCCTCCCACTAACACATTAACACACAAACACACACTCTCTCTCACACACAGACTCACACACATGACATACACACACACTCACTCAACCTCTCACACACACACACTCACACAACCTCACAAACACTCAAACTCGACTCACACACTCCACACTCTCCAATACACGCACACACACACTCACTCACTCTACAACACACACACACTCTCAAACATAACACACACACACACCTCACTCCCACATCATACCCACATACTCAGTCACTTACACTCACCACACAAACACACACCCTACACAAACCCACACACACACACACACACACACACATTAGAGTAATGAGATAGATATTGAGGATATATCTATATATAGAGAGATGAGTGTGAGATAGAGAGCAGAGGTGTAGACCCACACCCACACCACATACACATCCACACAGACCCCCCACAATACCAGCATCTCACACACAAACACACACTCTCAAACACACCACTCACACACACCAAACACACACTCACTTCATCCACTCACTCACGCACGCACGCGCCGCGCGCTCTCGCGATCGCGCGCGGCTCTCTCTCTCGCACCCACGCACCTCCACCCAACACTCCTAAACACTCATCCATACACACCCACACATATACACACATCTCACACACACTCACCACACACACACACTCTCCACACTCACACACATACACACACACCTCACTAACACACACCACACACACACACTCACACCCACACACACTCCATCACTCACCTCTCTCACACCACACTCACACTCACACACTCTCTCTCACCCACACACAACTACACAAAGACTCCACTCACACTCACACACACTCACACTCACACTCCAACACACACACACTAACAACACACTCACACACACACACACACTCACACAAACTCACTCTCAGTAACAAACACACTAAACACCAACCACAGATACATACACCATCTGACAGACCTCAGAGACTCAGCCACCTAGACATCCAATACTCACTTCCCATCCCGTGCCCAGATCAAGTTATCTAAAGTTTCCAACAGAAAATATTTGGCAAGCTTCCGGTTGACCTGTGATTTTCAGTCAGGAGCGTTACGTAGCCTCGAGACGTGATTTTTATCTTGCGAAACGTAAGATAAACTTCTAGACCATCTAATAATTATAAAACAAATGTTTTATGTACACGTGGCTGTAGAAGATTGAAAAATGCTTGTGTCGGGTGTTGGTGGCTGCCTTCTTGCCCGAGAAGGGTTGGGGACAAGGAGAGTGAGTAACAGTGAGTAACCGGGTTACTCGGGTTACTCGTGTATATAGATATTGTACACATCTATCTGGCTTCATATAGCATATGAATTATAATCTATATGATATCTACATATACTAAACGCACGTGTTTGTGAGTGCGCGTCCGAGGGTACTTGTGAGCATTATACGCAAATATACCGGCGTCAGGTCCCTTGACTGAGAGGCCAAGGTATGGGGCTTTTCACCTTGTCACCAGTATCTTCGGGCTCAAGATAATGCTTTCTTACTGCCGGCTCCACCCTGCCAGACATACGAGTAATAGCAACGTTGATGTCCTCGGTATAACGTGGAAAGAGAATATCTCTCAAATATCTTTTTTTTTTATTCTATTGCGTTATCTGTCCATTACTCTGTAGCTTCGGGAACTCAAAATAAAGTAGAGTTGTCTAGTTACATTTCAAAGATTTCGAAAGACCCGTGACAGCTAGAGAAATGTTAGCTTCTGGAGCGGTGACAGGGAAAGGACTAGATACACAACAAAGCATAACAGGGATGCAAGGAAGAATAAGATTAAGAGAGAGAGAGAGTGAAACAGAGAGGGAAAAAAAAAGAAAATCTTTGCACAAACATTTTCAGATAAAGTTTTAATTGGCAGACTACCCTTGGTTAGCGCTCCTTGTCTTAGTCTTAGCTTATGATGTTTTTCTTTTTCTTTTCTTTTTTCTTTTTCTTCTTTGTTTCGTGTTGTTTATACTTTCTGTTGTTTTCTCCTTATGTTTTTTTTTTATGATGATTAATATTTCATGATTTTTCTTTTACATTCTTTGTTTGTTTCCTTTTCTTCGTATTCCTTCCATCCTTTTTATTGTTTTTCTTATTTCCTTTTCTTATTACTTTTATTTTCCCCATTTCATCTTCATTTTCTTATTCTCCTCCTTTCTCCTGTGTCTATCTAGCCCTTTCTTCCCGTTTCTCTTCCTCCCTTTACATTCCTTCGACTTTCTTCTCTAGTCCCTCCTCAAAGCTTCTCCTTCTCCCATTTCTCCAACCTCTTCCTCTCTCCTTCTTCCTCTTCCTCTCCCACTTCCGGCCAAGCCACGACGCAACTCACGGAACCTTCAGTCCCATCATACAAACAAATATACAAGTCAAGAAAAAAATCTATCTTTAACTAAGAACGAGAGTGCAGTTGCTTCGCTGTTTATGCTGTACGTATTAACAGCCCCCCCCCCCTCCTTCCTCACCCTCCCCCTCCTTCCTCATCCCCCCTCCGTCCTTCCTCATCCCCCCCCCAAAAAAAAAAAAAAAATCAGATTATGCATGCTTGGCGTGCCATGCAGAATATGGAGCACACTTTATCCATCAACATGTGTAATAGGATTATGGGATTCATGTTAGGAATATTGCGTGCATTTTTTTTTTTTTTTTTTTTTTTTTTTTTTTCATCGGTATCTTTATTGTTGTTTCATTATCATGATCAGCATTGTTCTTATCAATAATTATAAAATCCTTTTTTATTGTTATTAGTATTTCTCGTTATTATCCTCTTTGTAATTTTTATTCCTTTTGACATTATCATTATAATCAAAATGTTCATTGTAATTATCATTTTTGTTAACATCATAATTATCATCATTACTGTCATCATCATTATTATTATTGTTATTACTTGCATGATTTTTATTAGTAGTAGTATCAGTATCATTTACATCATAATTGTCATTTTCAACATCATCATTATTATTATTGCTATTACTGTTATCAATATTGTCATTGTTATTATTATCATTATTATCATTATCGTCATTAGTATTATCATTATTATCATCATTGTTATCATCACTCTTGTTACTATTTCCATTGCCATTATCATTATTGATATTATTATTCCCATTATCATTATAATTAATATTTTCTTTATCATTACTATTATACCTTATATCTTTAATACTCTTGTCATCATAATCATCAATACTAAAAGAAAATCAAACTTAATCTATAATTAATTACTCACTACTTTTCTTGCATACAAATGTAACATCATGATTATGTCATTATTATCATCATCATTATCATTAATACACGGACGACCGGGATAGAAATACAGTCACTACCTGTATCACCGTCTCTATTTGCGGGAAAAAGGGTTCTTACATATCATAACGTTATGCAACAAACGTATGTAATTTTATCTGGTGGATATGTTAAAGGTTAGTAAAATCAACAAGGCGGATAAGAATGGCAGGATAAAATTCAAAGAAAAAGACTTTAAAGATGAGATCGATTAAGTATTAATGATGAAGCAAGATAAAGAATTATGATGCTTTATACTGTCATAATGATGAAAAAGAATAAAAATATGATAAAATGTTTGAATAAACAGACTATCAAAGAAAATGTAAATTTATCATCATTATCATCATCATACCAGAAACAGCAACATCATCACCTTATCATCATCATCACCATCATGATCATCATCATTAATAACCATCATCATTATATATCCATTATATATTGCGTGCATAA
>NW_028234405.1:35846288-35848788 GCF_977035675.1 Penaeus japonicus
TATTTCATATGATGTGCTAGTTTTCTGAATTTGGAGTGTAACATAAGAAACATCATAAGGCTTAATGAGCTGTGTGATTTTCTGTTTATTAATCCTAGCTGATGTAATAGTATGACACTATGTCAGACAAAGAAACAAAGAGATAAGTTGACAAAGAAGATAAAGCTGTACTTTCTACAATTAGTATATACACAGTATGTAATACGGATGCAGGTAGTTATAAAGTTAGCCCACACAAGCACAGACACTCACACTCATATATATATATATATATATATATATATATATATATATATATATATATATATATATATGTGTGTGTGTGTGTGTGTGTGTGTGTGTGTGTGTGTGTGTGTGTGTGTGTGTCTGTATGCATGTATATATATATATATATTATATATATATATATATATATATATTATATATATATATTTATATATATATATATATATATATATATATATATATATATATATACATATATATATGTATATATATATATATATATATACATATATGTTTATATATATACACATTTGTTTGTGTGTATCTACACATAAGCGTGATGACGTAAGGTGCTTGCATAATGTAAGCTTATACATATTCCATGCAGGAATATATTTGCATTATTCATTCGAATTTGCAAACGAAAGAATTCCATTATGTTATAGTTTATTTAGATATTCGTGTGTTGTAGAAAAATGTATACATATCACAATAAATAAAAATAGATAACAAGAGTAAAAGACAACAGAATGAACCAAATAAAATACAACAGAATGAATTAGATAAAATAAAAGCGAATCAAGTCGTCTTTTGTAGGTTCTAAAACCCCAAACGCGTTAGGACTTTTCGAACGGTAACACGGCGAGTGGTTTATGTCATCGTTTAAGCCACGCCCATTCCAAACCAACATCTAAACCTGCTATTATTGCCACTCATTCTTGCTTTTACTTGCCTGTGATTCATCCTGTGACCATTATAGTTACATCTTTCAACATCTATATAGTAAACATTTTTCTAATCTTTTATGTATATAGAGAACAAAGGAACAATCAATGAGTACGGCCAGAAAAAGAAGAAAAAATAGAGAATACTATATTCATACTCACGGTCTCTCAGTCTGTTCTTTTGATTATGCTAATGTCCGATAAGATAAATTACGATTTACAGCTGGGCATGTAATATGCCTTTGATAACTATTAATAAAACGAAATTACAAATCAAAAGTTTATAAATCGTACAATATGATAAATGAACTACCTCGTTATTGTAATCTCGTTATTGTAATCGGACATAGCGTATAATGAGTGGTGTCAGGTGAAGAGCTCGTCAGTGGGGTGGATGAAAAATGCATATTTGTTTTTTTGTTTTCATTTCTGTATAGTATAAAGGACATTCTTTGATTATATAGAAATTGGTTATTAATACGATGGTGTTAAATATCTCTCAACAGACATGAAAGAGAGAGAGAGAGATGGAGAGAGAGAGAGAGAGAGAGAGAGAGAGAGAGAGAGAGAGAGAGAGAGAGAGAGAGAGAGAGAGAGAGAGAGAGAGAGAGAGAGAGAGAGAGAGAGAGAGAGAGAGAGAGAGAGAAGAGAGAGAGAGAGACAGAGAGAGATAGAGAGAGTTAGAGAGACAGAGTGAGAGAGAGACACAGAAAGACAGAGATACAGAGAGAGAAAGATTATATAGAGGGATGTAGAGATATTATGAAATAGGTAACAATACAGGGAAATGCATGGATACAATGGAAGATGTAGATACGCAGAGTTAACATGAAATATGCAATGATACAGAATGATGCAGTAAAATGAAAGCTTTAGAGATACATGAGCACAGCGAAAGATGTAAAGATGCAGATATACAACAAAATTTGCACAGAAAATGACATAAAGGCACAATAAAAGATACAGATATACAATTAAATAATAGATCCAGAGAGATATAGAGATACAGGGATACAATGAAGTTTGAAGCGATACAGAGAGTTGTACAATGGACTTTGGAGAAGTACAAATGTAATGAAATGTGTAGAGACTCAAAGGAATATGTAAAGATACAGAAGACTGGTCTTTTTACCTTGATCAGTATTTTTCACATTCTTTTGCCATATTAAAGAAAAACGTACTTATATTTTCTAATGCTTTTTGAAAAGATCTTTTTTTTCAATAGATACAGGAAACGTGAATTTGAAACCTGGCCATCAAATCTTAAGCCACCATCCCCATGCTTCTCTATAATGCCATAAGTGTACTACACGAGCATGTGGATTTTATGTTGTTGTTGTTTCGAGAGCGTAAAATATGAAATGAGAATTTAGACAGTTTTTCCCATAATTCGCCCTACGCCTGGCAGTGCAGTAACCAGCCAGCCAATCAGCGTCTACAGAAGCTAATGCTCTTATCAGCCAAACTTTGAACGCGTTGAATGATTGTCTTTACAAACGACGGCTTTCATCAAATAGAATAATCCAAATTCAATATATTCCCACCTCCTT
>NW_028234405.1:35876288-35886288 GCF_977035675.1 Penaeus japonicus
CCCAGCACAAGTAACGAGAAATCGCAGAGATAATGAGCAAGAAGCGAGCGTCCGGGTATATAGGCAGGACACAGAAGTCGTTTCTCTCCCTTTTTTTCCCGATGATTAATCTCAAGGGAGTCAAAGAATCTCCGGAACAGCGGCGAAAATAAGTATGTAGGAGGGAGGGAAGTGGGGGAGGAGGAGGGGGAGGAGGAGGAGGAGGAGAATAGGTGCGTCCCTCCCTCCCTCTCCTTCCCTCCTCCTCCTCCTTCTTTCCTCTCTCCTTCCTGGCCCGCGTCTCCTCGATCATGCATTATCTCAAAGCAAATCTTGATGATACAGTTGCGATGTCTCTGCTGCAGTAATGGGGAGTGGGAGAGAGGGAGGAAGGGGGAGGGAAAGGGATGGGGTAGAGGAAGGGGGAGGGGGGGTGTTTGGGAAGAGACAGTGTTATACACACACACATAGTAGTGGGGAAAGGGTGCATGGAAGGGGAGGGATAAGGGAAGAGACCCAATTAAATGCAAACCACGAGGAGGAGGAGGAGGAGGAGGAGGAGGGGGAGAAGGAGGAGGAGGAGGGGGGGAGGGGGGAGGGGGAGGGGAGGGGGAGGAGGAGGGGGAGGAGGAGGAGGGGAGGGAGAAGGCAGGAGTGGGGGCGAGGGTCGTTGGGGAAGAGAGAGGGCGGTCGGACCTTCTCGGGTCGTCGTCGTCGTCGTCGCAGCAGTAGTAGTGGTTTACGGCGCGGACGTTTTCATTCCGTATTAAAGGTGACAGGTTTATGTCTGCGTTTACCTGTGCGTGTGCTGTAAGGGGACGCCGAGGGACATGTCACTGGGACGTTTCCTATCCCCCGGTGAGACAATGAGTCTTCTGGTATCTGATTCAGCTGCCTTCCAGGAGGAACGGTGGCTTTGTTTTATATGTGGATATTGTTACAGTCATTCGCGATGCTGCTCCTATATATCGTTGACTGGAAGGTTGACTATACTCACTGAAGCAAGAATATAGTACCATACTATCTACCTGCAACATCCAAAGGATAATGAAATTGAATTTTTGATGCATCGTCTCATTTTCATGGTAGTCCTATGCCTGTATCTAGGGTCAGATTTGTCTATGTATGTTCCCCTTATCACCTTGCTTTCATCAAAAGACCATAATGACAAGTAATGTAAAGGACACTGCGCTATATTTCCTCATTCATGCTCTGAGTACACCAAGTCCCAAATACAAGTCAAAAGTTAGCAAAATCTTCAAAACTACTTTGCCTCGGATCCTGTGGGAAACGTAACTTAGCATCATGCAGTGGTCCTCTTAACTTTTCGTGTTTACGTCTCACATAATACACGATATATGTGATGAACGTCAGGGGGTCACAGCTCTCTCGTGGCGAGTGTGTAGCTTTACCTTCTATGCATCTCTATGTGTACGTGGCTACTAAACCTCATTTGTAATTTCTATGTTTTTTTACAAAGACTAATAGGAAGTGTTGGGTCTTATAAAGAATTTCCACAAATTAATGGCTCGCCGTCTCCTAAAATATAGTGAAGCCCACACACATACATACACACACTTACCTAAAGACTCTTACAGGTTGAGAGATTTATTTATCTATTTACTTATACCAATATATCTACTTGCGAATCAGATCCAGGAGCTCATGACCCTCCTTCCCAAGCCACGCCCTTGAAGCGTCCTGATTGGTCGTGAATCGTAGCGTGTCGCCTCTCACTCCGCCCTTCTCCAGTTCTTGTATAATCACAAGGATAGACTGCAAACGGATGGGCGGGGCTAATGACCCTCCCGAATGAGAGGAACCACTTAACTACCTATTAATCCAAGGCAGAGGTACCCTAACTGTCTAACGGTCAGTAAATTATGGATTGGACTGGACTCGCTCCCCATCAGCTCCCTGTCCTGAGCCTTATACGAAGGAAAGGGAAGGGAACACGGGGATGCAGAGAGGGGGAGAACCTGCAATATATCCTAATTAAGACTATTATCCCTGATTACCCCAATTCCTCATCTGAAATGACACGGACTCGTTCCAGCGCGGGTGTCGGCCGCCGCCCTCAAATAACACAACAGCAGCGGTCCCATGACAACAATATCCACGACGCGCCCATTTATAGAGGAGAGAAGGGCCGCCGGGCCTTTTTATGCCACCGGTGTCATGGTAAATAGATTGCTTTTAATGCATACAAATGACACGGGAATGAACAAGAGACGCTAGCTTGTCCAGGCCGGCGCACGGGGAGATTCCTCTGGTTTGGGGAAGGGGGTGGGGGAGGCAGAAGGGAGAGTAATGGGGGAGATTCTGAGTAAATTGGGGAAGGAGTGAAGGGTGGGCTGGGGAGGGCGGTGGGGTTATTAGGGTGCAAAGGTGGGGCAGGGGAGATAGGGAAGGTGTATGATGATGATAAAGAGAGGGGGGGGGGAGGGTGTAAGAGATGAGAGTCTTTTAGAAGAGACGAGGATGGTTGCTCCTTTCGTGTGTGTGCATTTTCTTCGTCTCTCCCCAGCGCTCTCTGTATATCTTTCTTCCTCTCTCCCTTTCTCTCTCTTGCTCTCTGCCTCCTCTCCCGTCTTTTTTTCTCTCTCTCACTCTCTCCCTCTCTCTCTCTTCCCTTACCCCTCTACTTCTTTTCTCTCTCTCTCTCTTTCACCCTCTCCCTCTCCCACTCCTTTTCTCTCTCTTGCTCTATGCCTCCTCCTTCCCCGCTCTCTCTCTCTCTCCTCTCTCTCTCTCTCTCTCTCTCTCTCTCTCTCTCTCTCTCTCTCTCTCTCTCTCTCCCCCCCCCCCCCTCTCCCTCTCCCTTTCTCTCTCTTGCTCTCTGCCTCCTCCTTCCCCGTTCTCTCTCTCTCTCTCTCTTCCTTTAACACTCTACTTCTCTCTCTCTCTCTCTCTCTCTCTCTCCACTCACTCTTTCTCCCCTACATTTGCCCCTGCATTTCTCTATTTCTTTCCCCCCCCCCCCCCCCCGTCTCTCTTGGTTGGATCGCCAAAATGTAATTAAAAAACACAA
The DNA here is from genome assembly GCF_977035675.1 of Penaeus japonicus. Taxonomy (NCBI): domain Eukaryota; kingdom Metazoa; phylum Arthropoda; class Malacostraca; order Decapoda; family Penaeidae; genus Penaeus; species Penaeus japonicus. Next base: position 35,879,299 of record NW_028234405.1, read on the forward strand.
TGAAAAAACATTAAAATAACTCTTGTCCCCGGCACGTCTAGCATCGATGGAGATAATAAAATGTACAATAAAGAAAAATTAGTAAAAAAAAAAGAGATAATAAAATATACAAAAAAGAAAAATAAGTAAAAAATAGAGATAATAAAATGAACAAAAAAGAAAAATAAGTAAAAAATAGAGATAATGTACAAAAGATAAAAATAAGTAAAAAGATAATAAAATGTACAAAAAAGAAAAATAAGTAAAAAATAGAGATAATAAAATGAAAAAAAAATAGAAATAAGTAAAAAATAGAGATAATGTACAAAAAATAAAAATAAGTAAAAAATAGAGATAAAAAATGTACAAAAATGAAAAATAAGTAAAAAAAAATAGAGATGAAAAATGTACAGAAATTAAAGATAATTAAAAGATAGAGATAGAAAATGTACAAAAATGAAAAATAAGTAAGACTGCAAGAGGCATGATAATATATCTAAAAAAGTAAGCCTGTAAGCAGGGGATGGAGGAGGAGGGGGGGGGGGTTGAAGATAAACGTGTATTTACGATGAAGATAGAAATAGAACGCTGATAGGGTCTAGAAAAAAAAAGTCGAATATAACTATTAAGGAAAGATAAAAGGAGAAGAAAGAGAGAGAGAGACAAGTAAGGAGACTATAAAAACGGAAAATAGATGCGAATAAAGTAATATACATATACATTTACATATGTGTGTATATATATATATATATATATATATATATATATATATATATATATATATATAATGATGATAATACAAATAATGATAATATAATGATGATAATAATAAAAATATTGATAATGATGATATTAAAGCAGAGAGATATAAGAGAAAAGCAGATAATGAATATCACAAAGAATTAAAATAAGAAAGAGGAGAAAAGTGCATAAAACAAAAGAGAAGCAGAACAAAATGTGCATAAAACTGTCATGAGGGAGAGAAAGAGAGAGAGAGAGAGCGAAAGAGGAAAAGAGAGAGAGCGAAAGAAGAAAAGAGAGAGAATGTAAGAAAAACGAAAGAGGAAGAGAGAGAGAGGATGAAAGAAAACAACCAAACCACAAACATGAAAAGGAGTTTGTAAGATATATAAACATAAACTTATAAACTTCACGTAGATGGTCAGCTTAGTAATTAAACTCTTACTTGAAGGAGGATATTGGCTGAGCATGTAAGCGCTATCGTAAAAAAAAGTTACTAGCTAATTAAAGCACATAGTTAGCCAAGAACCGGGAGGAGGTGGGGAGGGGGGACGTGGAATAGGGTGGGGGAGGGGGAGGGTAATAAGAGGAGGGGGAGAGCAGGATGAGAAAAGGGAAGAGAAGGAGGAGGGAAATGGGTGTGTGGTGGTATAGGAAAGGGGAGGAAGAGGAGGAGGAGGAGGAAGAAGAAGAGTAAGGTTGAAGGAGGGAAAGAAGAGGAGAAAGATGAATAAAGGCAGAAGAGGGGAGGGGGAGGAGAGAAGGGGAAGAAAGAAACGAGCGAGGGAAGAAGGGAAGTCTTAGTGGAGGGAGAGACAGAAGCAAGGGAAAGGAAGGGGATCCAGATGGTGGGGGGTGGGGGGGTGAAGGGAAGGAAAAGGGGAGAGGGTAAAGGGAAGAGAAGGGCGGAGGGGTGAAGGGAATGGAAGGGAAAGGGGGAGGGGTGAAAGAAAGAGAAGGGAAAGGGGGGGTAAAGGGAAGAGAAGGGCGGAGGGGTGAAGGGAATGGGAGGGAAAGAGGGAGGGGTGAAGGAAAGAGAAGGGAAAGAGGGGAGGGTAAAGGTAAATGAAGGGTAGAGGGGTATAGGGAAGGGGAAGGGGGAGGGATGAAGGGAAGGGAAAGGGAAGAGGGTAAAGAGAAGAGAAGGGGGGAAGGGTTAAGGGAAAAGAAGGGAAAGGTGAGCAGGTAAAGGGAAGAAAACGGGTGAAGTAGTGAAGGGAAGGGAAAGGGGGGAGAGATGAAGGGAAGAGAAGGAAAAGGGAGGGGGAAGTGCAAGGGGAAGGTCAGAATCGTAAGCAACGTGTAAGCATTAGCGAGAAGGTTAAGCAGGCTTATAAACTCCGCGTTGCATAACCTGTGCACGACGATAAATAAAACGGAATGTCTGTAAAAAGCGAAGTAAAAAAAAAAAAAAAAAAATCTATTCTGTCTTGAATCATGGTTCGGGGGAGTGGGGAGGGGGGGAGGGGTCCTTTTTAGTCTTTTATTTTTTTTTTCAATCTTTGTCTTATGGGAAAAAAGGGAAAATGAGACCATTTAGATATATCAAAGATCTGACAATCAGATGGGCAAGGATAAGCTTATATATATAATTTAAATATCTAAAACGTTGTTGTTTATGTTAGTTACCAATATTATTACCTCGATTCCTATGGGCGTGCAATTCCAGCAGGCCTAATAACGATAAGAGCAATGATATAATAACAAGACCAATTATAAAATAACAACAACAACAATATCAACAAGAACAACAACACTAACAACGAAAACAACAAAATAATGATGGTTATTGCAATATCAACAATATTGATGATACAAATGGTAATGATGATGATAAAGAAGATAATGATGATAAAGAAAAGTGTGATGAGGAAAATTATTATGATAATAACACTAATGATTGTAACAATTATAATAATCATGAGGATAATAACCCTAGGAATATTACTGGTAATATTAATACCCATAATGGTACTGATAACAGAATGATATTGATAGAAATACGAATAATGATAATAATAATAATTGTATTGATGATAACAACAGTAATGATGAAAAAAGAAATAACAATCATAATAAGGATGATCATAATAATGATAATGATGATTAGTTGTGATTATTATCTTGACAATAGTAGTGATAGTAATGATGATAATTACAATGATAAAAGTGATGATCTGATAATAACGATGATAATGATACTACTACTACTACTAATGATGATGATGACAATGATGGTGGTAATGATTATAATGATCAGGATATAACAATAATATTGATAATAATGTTAATGAAAATAGTGATAAAAAGAGTAAGAATGATAATATTAACAATAATAATTACTATGATAATACTGACAATGATAATGATAATGAAAATGATAATAATGACATTAAAAAAAAAGTTAATAATAATAATGATAATAATGATAATAATAACAATAATAATAATGCTAATAATGATGATAATAACAATAATAATAATAATAATGATAATAATAACATTGACCCCCCCTCAAAAAAAAAAAAAAAAGTGTCCCGTAGATTTTTACCGCGTTCCCCAAAGTCTCATCATCAGAGGGTAGCGCCAAGAAATAAGCCTATTAACGATGTTGCGGTTACTAAGTAAACGAGAACTTGCGAAGTTATGCGGCTCAAGAAGGTAGGTCGGTCGAAGGAGGTAGGTAGGCGATGGAGGATACACGCCAGAGGCCAGAATTTTTTTTTTTCTTCTTCTTCTTTTTTCTTTCTTTCTTTTTTTTTTCTTTTTTTTTTTTTTTTGGGGTGGGGGGTCTCGTGTGTATTGGTTTGTGTGATGTGATTTGTGGATGTGATGGGGGGGGGGGGATTAGTACTTCGTCTATCTGTGGGAAAAATGTTTGATTACTCAAATGGACATATACACACGCGCACGAAAGCACATAAACACATTTGAATAGAGATATGTATATGCATATGCATAGCCATATATACTGTGGAGAGAGATAATATGCGTCTGTGTTCATACACTCACACACACACACACACACACACAACCAACAAATACGCACATACATACATACATACATATACAAATAAATATATATATATATATATATATATATATATATATATATGTATATATATATATGTTTGTGTGTGTGAGTGTGTGTGTGTGTATGTGCTTGTGTGTGTGTGTGTGTGTCTGTATAACATGTATATAAATGACTGGCAAAACCCACTATACTCAAGACATTTGTGATGGGGAGGATGATGAGTACTCAGTTGGTTAATCCTCAGAGATGGGGTTGACAAGTGGGGAGGGGGATCGGGTGGCGATGGGCGTTGTTTGTCGTGTGGGGGGGGGTATGGAGGGGTGCTGCGCGATGGGGGGGGGTCGTTGTGAGTGTGCTGTGGTGTGTGTGTTGTAGACGTGTGTGTGTGTGTGTGTGGTGTGTGTCGTCTGTGTTGCTGTGTTGGTGGTGTGTCGTGTGTTTGCTGGGTGTGTGATGTTGTTTGTTTGGGTGTGTGTGGGTGTGTGTTTGTGTTGTGTGCTGTATGTGAATCGTGGGTGTGTGTCGTGTGTGTTGGGTGTGGTGTGTGTGTGTGTGTGTGACTGTGTGTGAGGGCCGTGGGTGGGTGGGTGAGTGTGTGTGTGAGTGTGAGGGTGTGTGTGTGTGTGTCGTAGTGAGTTGTGTGTGGGGGCGTGGGCGGGGGGGGTGGGGGGGGCGGGGGGGGGGGGGGAGGGGGGGGGGGGGGGGGGGGGGGGGGGGGGGGGGGGGGGGGTGGTGGGGGGGGGGTGTGTGTGTGTGTGTGTGTGTGTGTGTGTGTGTGTGTGTGTGTGTGTGTGTGTGTGTGTGTGTGTGTGTGTGTGTGCGTGTGTGTGTGTGTGTGTGTGTGTGTGTGTGTGTTGATTGTGGGTGCGTGGATAGTTTAGGTGTGTTACTGGGGGTGCTGTGTTGATGTGTGTGTGTGTGTGTGTGAGTGTGGTAGTGTGTTTGTTCGTTTGTGTGTGTGTGTGTGTGTGTGTATGTGGGTGCGGGGGTGTGTGTCGTGCTGTGGAGTGTGTGTGTGTGTGTGTGTTAGTGCAAGTGTGTGGTGGGTGTGTGTTAGTGGGTGTGTGTGTGTCGTCGTGTGTGTGATTGGTGGGTGGGTGGTTTTTTATGTGTATTTAGGGTTATGGGCGTGAAGTGTGTCGTGAGTGTGTGTGTGTGTGTGTGTGTCGGGTGTGTGTGTGTTTTGAGTGTGTGGGTATGCGTGCGTGCTGCGTGAGTGAGTGCAGTGCGTGAGTGAGTGGGTGAGTGTGTGAGTTTGTGTGTGTGTGTGTGGTGAGTCGTGTGGTTGTGTGTGTGGTCATCTGTGGTGTGGGGGGGGGAGTTGTGTGTGTGGTGTGTGTGTGTGTGTGTGTGATGTGTTTGTGTGGTCGTATGTGGGTGGGTGTGAGTGTGTGTGTCGTGTAGTGTGATGTGTGTGTATGTGGGTGTGTGGTGTGTTGTGTGAGTGTGTGTGTGTGGGTGTGTGAGAGTTTTGGGGGGGGTGGTGGGGGTGGGGGGGGGGGGGTGGGGTATGTGGGGGGGAGGGTCGTTCGGGGTGTGTGTGGGTGGGGGGGGAGGGTGGCCGTGGGGGGGGTGGGGGGGGGGGGGGAGGTGGGCGTGTGTGTGTTGTGTGTGTGTGAGTGAGTTGTGAGGTGTGTGTGTGTGTCGTGTGTGGTGTTGTGTGGGTGTGGTGTGTGTCTGTGGTGTATGTGTGATGTGTGTCTGTGTGTGTGTGTGATTGAGAGTGTGTGTGTGTGTGTGTTTGTGTGAGTGTGGACTGATGTGTGTGTGTGAGTGTGTGTGTGTGGATGTGAGAGTTGGGTGGGTGGGTGAGTGTGTGGGGTGGGTGGGTGTGTGTGTTTGAGTGTGTTGTATTGTGTGTGTGAGTGAGTGGTGTGTGTGTGTGTGTGTGTGTTTGTGTGTTGTGTAGTGTATGAGTATATGTCTCAATAAATGTATGTATTGATGTGGTTGTGTTTGTGGGTGTGTGGTGTTTGTGTGTGAGTTTGTGTTGTGTGTGTGGTGTGTGTGTGTGTGTGAGTATTTGTGTGTGGGTGTGGTGTAGATAGGGAGTGTGGGTGTTGTGGGTGTGTTTGTGTTAGTGGTGTGTGGTGTGAGTGTTTTGAGAGTGTGAGTGTGTGTGTGTGTGTGAGTGTGTGAGTGTGTGAGTGGGGGGGGGTGGGTGGTGTGTGAGTGTGGTTGTGTGTGGAGTGTTTGAGATTGAGTGTGTGAGTGTGTGTGGTGGTGTGTGCGCCAGACGTAGCTGGCGCTGTTTTGCGGGTGTGGAAACTTTGAACTACTAGAGGCACTAGCCAGAGCAGGGGGGAAAGGCCGGCGGAAAGCAAGCCGGGCAGAAAAGCCAGGCACTCCCGGCCCGACAGACACGCCCGACCGCCCTCCCTCCCTCCCCCACCCCCTCCCTCCCTCCCTCCCTCCTCCCTCCCTCCCTCCCCTCCCTCCTTCCCACCCTCCTTCCCACCCTCCTTCCCTCCCTCCCTTCCTCCCTCCCCCCCCTGCCTGTCTCCCTCGTCTCATGAGGTCCCCATCATCAGGCCTGACAATCTCTGCCACAGAAATGTCTCGGGATAATCGGCTTAAGTTCTTGAGTCTTCAGTCTTTAGCTTTCTGTCTGCGGTCGCGATGCAGGGATTTTTTCGCAACATCCCAGCACGCTACTTTTATTATGTATGTGTGTGATATATATGTAGATATATATGAATATATATATATATATATATATATATATATATATATATATATATATATATATATATGTATGTATTCATATATATACTATCGTATGATATTTATCAATATATATAAATAGATATAAATATATATATATATTTATATATTTATATATATTATATATATATTATGTGTGGTGTGTGGGTGTGTGTGTGTGTGTGTGTGTGGTGTGGGTGTGTGTGTGTGTGTGATGGGTGCGTGTGGGTGTGTGTGGTGTGTTCTGGTGTGTGTGTGGTGCTGTGTGTGGTGGGGGGATGTGTGCCATAACTATCTAAAATTGAAGGTGAATTTACTACTTTTTTCTTTGTTTGTAGGACTGCGAATGATTATGACGGGTTTTAGGTTATTCATGGAGTTGTTTTTTAGTAGGTGCTTTTGACATGGGCATGAGGATAGCTGTGTAGGGGGTATGTTGAGTGAGTCTGTGTGTGTGTGTGTGTGAGTGTGTGTGTGAGGAGTGGGGCTGCGGGGTGAGGTTTGTGTGTTGTGTGTGTGTTAGTGTGTCTTTG
>NW_028234405.1:35893788-35896288 GCF_977035675.1 Penaeus japonicus
TGTTGGTGTCATGTAAGAGCATGACACAGAGATGATGCGAGGGGATCCTTGTTCTCCGTCGTGCTTGCTAACTTTCTTGCTTGCTTGCGCACGTGTGGGTATTCATTTCTTGTGATTTTTTGTTTACTTATTTCTATCTATTCTTTTTATTTTTTTTTTTTCTTGAGGAGGGTTGTTAGTTTGCTTGAGAGGGAAAGAGAGCTGGGGTTGTGTGTGTCTGTGTGTGTGTGTGTGCTTGCGATTGTACAGCACGTAGATAATGCTGCGAGATTTTTTTTTCGTATCCGTCCTGCTTGCTTCCTTGCGCGCGCGGTTATTCTTTTTTTTTTTTTTTTTTTTTTTTTTTTTTTGGTCAGGTGGGGGAAGAAGAGAACCGGAGTGGTTGTTTATTTGGAAGATGGGAGTGGAGAGAAGGGTGATGTGCATGTGTGTATGTTTATGCGTGCACGATTTCAAATGTCCAAGTAAGTGTATTTGCGTGTACGAATACACTTACATGACCTTTGAGTATATGTTTATGTGTGACCGTTTGAGTTGTGTATGTATGTGCGTCTGTGTTTGCCTACCTAAGTTTGTATCATCACCATATACGATTTCTTTCATCTTATGCTTTCTTCTCACTCACAAGAACAACAAAAGACCAGCACTGTATATCTGAATACACCCACGATTACACATGCTTTATCGGCGCACGTACACTAAGTATGCATGTCCCCCTAAGAGCATATATGTGTGCGGTATGTGTACGCGGAGGTGTATGTTTATGCATGTGCGCCCCTGTATGTTTATGTGGGGCCGTGTGCGCTTTAGCTATGCATGTGTGTGTGGCATAATAATCACACGACAATATTGTGTATAAGGAGACAACTCCCTCGATCATAAGAGTCAAACAAATTCCCATCGGCCTTGTAATACGGTTCCTTGTCTTGAATACGAGCTTGGATTCCATTTATCAGCGCGCGTCTGGGTGGCGTAGGATCATCAGACCCTCTCCCTCTATTTATTTATTTTTTTCGGTAGTGATTTTTATTCATTTCTTTATTTAATTTATTATTTTTTTAAGCGTGCTTTTTCGAATCTCAATTTAGACTTTGTTTTTGTTGTTTGGGGATACGCAGATGTGGAGGTGGGTTCACGCAGAGAAAACCAGACTCAGAGGAGAGGAAGAAAAAACACAGGGCAATGTGTGGACGCGGAGGAAGATTATGGAACGGAGTGAGAGCCGTAGCAGGAGAGATAGATAGACAGATAGATGTATGTGTATATAGATAGATAGATAGAGGGAGAGAGAGAGAGAGAGAGAGAGAGAGATAAAGAGAGAGAGAGAGAGAGAGAGAGAGAGAGAGAGAGAGAGAGCGAGCGAGCTCGAAGATCTCGTGTGCAAGACAAGACCTGGCATCTGAGGGGCGAGTCAGTTCCCGCCGCAGGCTGGCCGCCCGTACAGGGTGAGTCAGAAACCTCGTCCCTCCCGCCGCTGCTCTCGACGGCCTCCTTCCGCTCCCCTGGGTCCAAGAGCCTCGGGGAACACGGCCAAGGGGGACGTCGAAATTGAACCGAGACCAAAGTCGTCCTCGAGTCCCCCCCGAGCACCCAAGAGCCGGAAATAAGCGCGCTCCTTACCCCGCTCGCCACCCTGTAGGAGCTGGTTTCGCCGCCCGGGCATTATTTAGGTCCACCTTTCCTGTGGCTCAAAAGTTGAAGATGCTATAACTGATACTAAACACCGAATGCCATCCCGCGCCGCTCTGGCCCTCGCGTCGCCCTCGTAAAGACACTCGGAGGAGCGGACGAGCCTCTCGCGTCGCTTCTTGGCTCGAGCTTCTTCCTTTCCCTTGAAGGAGAAGGAGAGGAAATGCGCGGCTGGAAATGACGTCCTTAGTGAGTTCCCTTTATCGGGGTTGAGCAAGAGGGCGGGGTAGGGTGGGGGTCGGGCTGGGCAGAGGTGGAGGGTAGGAGGGGAAGGGGGAGGGGGAGGGGAGGGAGCTTCGGTAAACATGTACTAGGATCTGGCAGTCTTGTTACGTACGGCTTGCGTTCTTCGAGTTGCAAGATATTTAGTGACAGTTCCTGGGCTGGACTAGGACCCTTGGCGCGCTCGGGTATGTTGAACGCGTGCTGGGGTATGGTGGGTATGGTGTTACGAATATGAAGCACCATACAGATTGTTTGGTGATTTTTTTTTTTTTTTCTTTTGAGAGGATGATGGAGGGGAAGGGGGGGGGGGGTAAGGAGAGGGCTAGGGTGTCCGGCGGCAGCAACTTCTTTGGTCAGGATTGTGTCGGTTGTGATGTGATTGGCTAATCGATCTCTTCGGTGCAAGGATTTTCGAACATGAATTGGAATCTTTTACTTTCGATATTGTGTGTAGCTTTCTTTCTTTTTCGGATTTTTATTTAATTTATTTTCTTTATTTTAAAAGAATCTGAAGGCGGCGGCAGGTCGACTCATCTTCACCCAGATCATCGCACGACCCCGCCAAGCCTTTGCTCACGCCTATACC
>NW_028234405.1:35931288-35933788 GCF_977035675.1 Penaeus japonicus
AAACTTTTCCCTAAATATGAATTTCACATCAGATTTCACATCAGATTTCTCATCAGATTTCACATCAGATTTCCTCACTTCCTTGTTCTGCGCATCCATGATTCAAGTTCGGGAGATGAACTTGACGCAGAACTTTTTAATGGCGTATGAAATATGGAGATTACACTCCCATGGGCGACTGAGGTTGCAGATGAAGAGAACTGGACAGCTGGCTTGTTTGCTGTCTGTTTATGGATAAGTGGATGGATGGATGGTTGGTTGGTATGTTGGATGGATGGATGGTTGGTTGGTTGGTATGTTGGATGGATGGATGGTTGGTTGGTATGTTGGATGGATGGATGGTTGGTTGGTTGGTATGTTGGATGGATGGATGGTTGGTTGGTATGTTGGATGGATAGATGGTTGGTTGGTTGGATTGATGGATGGATGGATAGATGGATGGATGAATGGATGGTTGGTTGGATGGATAGATGGTTGGATGGATGGTTGGTTGGATGAATGGATGGTTGGTTGGTTGGATGGATAGATGGATGGTTGATTGGTTGGATTGATGAATGGATGGTTGGATGATGGATGGATGGATGGATGGATGGATGGATAGATAAATAGATAGATATATGGATAGATAGATGGATAGATAGAGAGATAGACAGACAGACAGATAATCACAAAAAGCCTGCCATTGAGATGATTACATTCAGCTATTCATGTTTACACAACAACATGCATAGCTATGTCCATCAACAAATCCACCCAAAAAACATAACATCTTTAAATATGAATGCCATCCCATTCGCTAACTGACGTGTATGTATGTGTATCAGAGTGCCTCAACAGCGCCGTATTTCTTAATTTTCTTTTTTTTTTTCTTTTTTCTTTTCTTTTTTTTTGTGTTCTAGCTACGGATACCGAGACACGCCGACTTCCGTTGCGGCAGAGAGTGTGTGGCGTCCTTTAGAAAGGGCTTACTAGAAGTTTTTTTTTTTAATGTATATGAATTAGGGTAAAGTTAGGAATCTGCGGTGGAGGAATGCTATGTTTTTTTTTTTTTTTTTTTTTTTTTTTTTGGGGGGGGGGGGGTGCGGGGCGTATTTTTGAGTGCTTTGTCTCGCATGTCTTTCAAAGGATGGGGTCTAGATTTTCACTTGTCTGCTTATTTATTTTATGGTCATTCTTGTCATCATCATCATCATTATTATCGCTATCATTGTGATAATGATAAGTATTATTATTATCATCATTATTATCTTCATTATTTTTACTGCTATTATCATTATTATCATCATTATCATTATTACTATCATTATCATTTTATTATTGTTATTATTATTATTATTATTATCAGTATTATTAGTTGTTACTATTATCATCATTACTATCATTATGATCATCATCATTATCACCTCCTCATTATTATCCTCACTATTACTATTGTCATTATCATTATTACTATCATTTTTATTGCCATTATTAGCACTACTGTTATTATGGTTATTACTAGTGCCATTATCATTATTATTACTTTTGTCATCATTAATATCATTACTAATGTTATAGTTATAATTTTTTATCATATACATTATTATCATTATTATCATCGTCAACTTTTCTCAATATCATCATCATCATAATTGTTGGTATCACAATCATTATTATTGTTATCATCAATGTTGTTGTTGCTATTGCTATGATGGTTATTACTATCATTACTTTTATCATTATCAAGATTATTATTATCATTACCATCATTATTATGATTATTATCTTTATAACTATTAACATTATCATTATTATCATTATCATTACTATCAACCATATCATCATTATTATCATTATAATTATTATCATTATAATTATCATTATTATCATCATCATCATTGCTATCATTATCATCATTATTACTACTACTACAATTGTTATCATTATGATTGTCATTTTTTATTTTGCTATTGCTGTAATCATGATCATTATTATCATAATCTTCACTTTCAATGTTATTAATACTATCATTATTATAATGACCATCGTTATTATGAACATTATAATCATCACCTTTATTGCTATGATTACCATTTTTACTATAGTCATCATACTCATTATCATCATCATCACTAACTTTAATAATAATTGTACCGCTTAAAAAAAATCACTTTCATAATTTCGTAAACTCTATAGAATTTATAAACAATTCTTTATTCATAGTTATCATAAGTCCCATAGCCTTTATTGTTTTTGTTCTTTTTGCTACTGATCTTCTTGTGTCTATTGTTGTTATCCATTTTTAAATTATTTCAAAAGATGATGGAGATTCTTGGCCAGTATCTATTCCAGTAATTAAAAGAAAATAAAAATGATGAAGGTCATTCTTCTCTCCATCTTCCTTTTATTTATATATTTTTTTTCTTTTTTTTTCTTTTTTTCGTTTTTTCCTCATTAACTTCACCCGCCAATGTCAACCAATCGCCATGATCCCAAACTCGCCTATAACAAGATGAACAAA
>NW_028234405.1:35966288-35968788 GCF_977035675.1 Penaeus japonicus
TTAACAACAATGACATCAATCGCAAAAGTGATAATACCAACAACCAAAGCAACAACCATAATCGTAGCAACATCAACCACAATGACAATAAAACAACAGCAACAATAACACTGCTAAAAGTCCTCCTTTATGTGTGCAAGGACACGTCGCCCTCTCCTTCGACAGTCCTACGACCGAAGATTATTAATGATATTCTTCTACCACATCCTTCTGGCATGTCGTAGGTCATTAGAGGGGTAAGGGGGCGCGGGGGGGGGGGAGGGGGGAGAGGAGGGAGTCACAAGGAAGGGGGGTAGAATACGAAGAGAGTGGAGTGGGTAGTGCAAGGGAGGAGGGGGTCGAATGAGGGGAGGGGAGGGGAGGAGGGATGGGTAGACGGTGGTACAAAGGAGGGAATGCATGAGAGAGAGAAAGAGCAAGGTAGGGGTGAGTGGGATACGAGGTAGAGGAGGAGAGGAGGGAGAGGCGGGGGAGAGGTAGGGAGGGGTATTAGGAATAAGTGAAGGGAGGGAGGGAGGGAGAGAGAGAGAGATGGAGGGAGGGAGGGAGGGAGGGAGGGAGGGAGGGATGGAGGGGGAGGTGGCACCAGAGAGGGTACAAGGTCTTCCATGCTCATTATGAAGATCCCTCTACAACACTGTACCGACATACGGAATAAGTCCGCCGTCCTTAAATCTATCTTTTTTTTCTCTTTCTTTTTTTTTCTTCTCAGAGACTTCAAAGGGCACCCACGCCTCTCGAATACTGCTGTTGTTGTTGTCTCCGTCGTAGTTCTTGTTGCTTTTCTGAAGTTGTATTTTTACAGTCGTCCTCTTGTTTCGAAGAGTACTCGTTGCTGGGCTCGACTGTTAGAGTTGCCAAGTTAAGTCATAAAGTCGAATGGACTAGTTTGTCAAAGTTGGTTAATAGACTTCTGGGTCTCGTCTTGTAGTGTTCTCGTGTACAGGGATTGATTTGATCCTGGCATTTAAGTTCAGGGATTCAGGGAAGAGAGAGAAACAAGGAAATAAGTTTATATGATGATAAATGGTGTTAGGTAAACATTGAAGTCATATTATGATAAACTGAAGATGGGTAATAGATCTTATGATGATACTAAGAGAGAAGAAAAAGCAGCATCAAGTTTATCCATATGTTGATTTTCTTAGAATTTTGGCTCTTTATTTGAGATAGAAAATATAATCTTGATACCAAGAAAAAAATATATATATCAGAAGTACATGAAGCTTTTTTTTTTCTCAAAGGCTTTGTATCATTTATACGTTTAAACAATTAATCAAATGTGAAAGAAAAGTAAGTGTTCCGCTGGTACTAACTATATTTTCGCTGTTACATGCATAATCTTGAAAAACAAAAACAAAAAAAAAACATTCTGCCACTCACCGGCACGCCTGCCTGACATGTTATAACGCCCCAACAATTGCTGTTACTTATCTCTCGGCTGGGCATCATTTTCGGTCTTTTTCTGATCATCTGTAAGAGTCTATCGGAAGAAATATTATCCATAGTATCCACTAAGACCCTAAATAACTTAAGAAGGATGTGCACCAGCTGCGAAGAGGCGGATCAGTCGAAGGCCACAAGTTTCTATGTCCTTAATACGAAGTACAGTATATAATAATCAGCTTTTGTAACATTAGTTCAAAAAACAACATTACTTCGCCATTAATCAGCTGTCAGAGATTCATTTCCTAATCGCAACTGATCAAAGGAAGTGAAATTAACATTCTGAACATTTAATCAGTCTGTAATTGATGGACTCTTGTGTTAGTGATGAACACGAGGTTTTTGAGCCTAGTGTTAATTTCTGCCTATTTTATTTTTTATTCCGTGTTGAAAAGAAGAGAGGGAGAGAGAGAGAGAGAGAGAGAGAGAGAGAGAGAGAGAGAGAGAGAGAGAGAGAGAGAAAGATAGATGGACAGAGAAAGAGAGACAGAGAGAGAGAGAGAGAGTAAGAGTGAGAGAGAAAGAAAGAAAGAAAGAGAGAGAGAAAGAGAGAGAGAGTAAGAATGGGAGAGATATTAGTAGTACTTTTTAATAGTTCTTCTCAATACCATGAAGTAAAGAGACACACCCATTACAGTTCTATAATCATCATAAAAAAAGCAAACCTAACAGAATGCAGAAAATCATGATAAAGAAACAGTTCAAATATATATAAGCATCAGGAAATATTCCGATCCAGAGACCAGTATCTCAGACGCAAGAAAATTGTGTTATCTGCTTGTGACATAAACCATTCACCCAACTTCTGGCATATGCATTTTCAGCTTGGTAGTAAATGTTGAGGTTCGAGTAATGGTGAAATATTTATCGAAAATGGTTGCTGACTTTTTTTCCATTTTGTTCTGTGAAGAGCGACTAGAACAGGAATATATTACTGATGCAGAGTTGCTATGTCCTTTTCTCTTTCAACGTGTCTCCTACTTTGTTTTCTTTTTTCTCATTTTTTCTACTTTTTTTTTCTTCTTTCCTTCCTCTTGTTCATCTTCATTTATTG
>NW_028234405.1:35976162-35978662 GCF_977035675.1 Penaeus japonicus
CCTCTCTCGTTTCGTATTCTGCTGTCTAACTAGCCCTCCCTCTCCCTCTCCCTCTCCCTCTCCCTCTCCCTCTCCCTCTCCCTCTCCCTCTCCCTCTCCCTCTACCTCTCCCTCTCCCTCTCCTTCTCCCTCTCCCTCTCCCTCTCCCTCTCCCAGCGACAGAGACAGTCGAAGCGTCCCTCTCCCTCTCCCTCTCAGTCTCCTTCTCCCTCTCCCTCTCCTCTCTGACCACTCTCCCTCTTCTTCTCCCTCTCCCTCTCCCTCTCCCTCTCCCTCTCCCTCTCCCTCTCCCTCTCCCTCTTCCTCCTCCTTCTCCTTCTCCTATCCCTCTCCCTCTCGCTTCTCCTATCCCTCTCCCTCTCCCTCTCCCTCTCCCTCTCCCTCTCCCTCTCCCTCTCCCTCTCCCTCTCCCTCTCCCTCTCCCTCTCCCTCTTCCTCTTCCTCTCCTTCTAGCCCATTCACATAATCCCCTTATCTCCCCATCCTTACTTCCTCCCCCCCCCACCACATCTTTTCTTTCATCTACCCATCCTTCCTTCTATTTCTATCCCCCTGTTAATTCCTTTTTCCTCCCATCTCCACGTTATTTCCTCTTCCCTCTCTCCTCTTCCCCTTCCCTCCCTACCTCCTCCCGCTCCCTCCCTCCTCTCGCTTCTCTCCCCTTTCCCTTCCTCCTTCATTCCTCACTCCATTTCCTTCCTTTTAAAACCACGCCTGTCTTTTCCTTCCTTTTTCTCTATTCCCTCTTCTCCCCTTCCTTCCTTCTCTCCCCTGTCTCCCCTCCCCCTTTCCTCTCCTTCTATCTCTCCTCAATCCTTCCCCCTCCTTTCCCCTCTCTCCCCTTTCATTTCCCTCATTTCCTTCCTCTCCCCTCTTTCCCATCGCTCCTTCATTTCTCTTCCTTCTCTCTCCTCCCCTCTCCCTCGCTCTATCCTCTCCCCTGTCCTTCCTTCATTCCCCTCCTCCCCCTCCCGTCTCTCCTTCCCCTCCCCCTTCCCCTTCACTCCCTCCCTTTTCTCCCTTTCCCTCGTCAGCCCTTCCCTCCTTCCCCTTCACTCCCTCCCTCTTCTCCCTTTGCCACTCCTTTCCTCTCCCGCCTCTCCCCATTCCCTCCTCCCCTCTCTCATCTCTCCCCATCCCCTTCCCCCTCCCTTCCTCTTCCTCTTCCCTTCCCTCCCCTCCCTCCCCTCCCACCTCCCCTCTCCCGTCTCTCCTCACCCCCTTCCTCCTCCCTTCCTCCTCCTCCTCCCTCCCCTCCCTCCCCCCCTCCTCTCCCTCCTCTCCTCTCCCGTCTCTCCCCACCCCCTTCCCCCTCCCCTCCTCCCCTCTTCCCATCTCCCGTCTCTCCCCATCCCCTTCCCCCTCCCTTCCTCCTCCTCTCTCTCCTCTCCCTCCCCCCGCCCTGCCTGTCTGCACCTCATCCGGCATGAGAGTGGTGTTGTCGGTTCCTTGTCCGGAGTCATGAGGCGCACCAGGTACCCTCACTCTTACACACGTGATAAGGAGAGTGGGGGGGAAGGGGTGAAGGTGGGGTAGGGGTGGGGGTGCGGGGGGAGGGTGGTGATTGGGGGGAGTGGTGGGGATCTGGAGGGAGGGAGGGAGGGAGGGTAGCAGGGGTAGGGATAAAGGTGAGGAAGGGGTGAGGGGATCGGAGGGATCAGAAGATGGTGTTGGGGAAGGGATAGTGGGGAGGGGAGGGGAGAAAGTGGGGGTGGGGGATCTGGAGGGAGGGAGGGTAGTAGGGGAAGGGATTGGGTTGACGGAAGGGTGGGGGAGATGAGGGGGAGGAATCTTTAAGGGATAGTAGGGAGTGAAGGGGAATGAGTAGGGGGGGATGTTGGGGGAAGGGGAGGCAGTAAGGGCAGAGATAATGGTGAATGAGGGGTGAGGGGAGTGGTAGGAACTGAAGATGGTGTAGGGAAGGGATAGTGGGGAAGGAAGGAAGGAAGGAGGAAAGGTATGGGGAAAGGTGGATGGGAATTGATATAAGATGGGGGAAAGGGGTAGGGGGAGGGGAAGGGGGGATGAAGCTGAGTATTGTGTATGTGTAAGAAAAAAAAGGGTAATAAATCATCATACTCATCCTTACTCAGCATGAGTCGTGCCAAGTACCCTCATTTGTACACATATGATAAGGTGAACGAGCGTGTTGGCGTGGGAAGTGGGGGGAGGGGGGGAAGGGAGGAGGTCTTATCAGAGAAGCCACGAGTATTTAATCTATTACTGTTATTAACTGTTCACCGAATTCCGTTTCTTTGCGATCAAAGGAATATCTGCAACGACATAGGAAAGCAGTGGATGTTTTTTTTTTTTTTTTTTTTCCTTTTTCTAAATTACAGCAGATAGATTGGCACACACACTAAATATATATATATTTTAGATAATAACTTGACACTACAATTTCCCATTCTTTCACGTAAGTAATTACTTAGAATCTTTAATAACAAATACAATAAATAACATCGAATCTCAGTTAGATTACATTATTTAGTAATTTTTC
>NW_028234405.1:35991162-35993662 GCF_977035675.1 Penaeus japonicus
ATATATATATATATATATATATATATATATAGATGTGTGTGTGTGTGTGTGTGTGTGTGTGTGTGTGTATGTATGTATGTATATATCTATATATGTTTATATATGATAACAATGAACTAATAGATAATAAAGAGATATAAGAAAGAAAAAAAACACTTAGTGTAGCCTATAGCTTAGTAGAAAAAGGAAAGAAAGAAAAAATCGCGGTAGAAGAAAATATGAAAGTAAAACATATTGAATTATACGACAAACTACTTAAAGAGCGATAATAAATAAAAGTGAAATACGCAACTGGCCATTCGGATGATTTGTTTTTTCTTCTTCTTCCTCTTCTTCTTCTTCTTCATCATTTTTTTTTTTTTTTTTTTTTTTTAATCAGCGTGGGGTTGCTCTTGGCGTTTGGTTGTGGCTGGAAACGGTTTTCAGTTGAATCACTCATGTATCTATTCTTGTTAAGGAAGTGTTGGTTATATATATGTCAGCAGTTATAGATATAAATCCAAATGTTGTATGCCGTTAATATTTCCTTCGTAATGATGCTTGAATAACAGTTGTTTTATATACTCCTTTCCTCAAGCTTCGCCACCGGCTAACGCTTATCTAAAGCACAACCTATATTTAACGTAATTTATATTGTGCTTGTTCGGTTGCTTTGCTTTGCTTTTGCTTGGAATTTATCCCTCTTCTTTCTTTATTTTCTTTCTCTTTTATTTTTATTTATTATTATTATTTTTTTTTTTTTTTGTCTTTTGAGTAGGGCATTTGAATTCAATTTAAACCTTAGTGCTCCCATAATAGTTGAAACACAGTTCAATACATTAAATAAAAGACTATCTTACTATCATTACTACTACTACTACCACTACAATTTCTACTGCTACCACTACCACAACCACTGCCAATACTATTAGTACCACTATCTCACCAATCACGACTTTATTTATAGCAGAAAATGCTCACCAGCCCTCCCCTAATAGTCATGCCAGCGTCACCATTTATTACCTAAGCAAGAACATGCCAACTGCATTAAATTCCGCGTTGCATTCAATCACTGCGCTGCGTTCTTGCGCGACCCTTGGAGACCGCAAGTTTGCTATCCATTGCACACAGAGAGTTATTCTTTAGGTTTGATAGCCCAGGTTTCCCTCAAACACAATAGAGAAGAGAGAAAAAACGGACATCTCATCCAAGCATATGTGTGTGTATATATATAGCTTTATCTTTTTCTGTTTTTGACATGACTTCAGCCAGCCTTGCGTAGAGAGATTTAACCGAAAGGTATATTTCCTCGAAGATCTTAAAGATAGACGTCGTGAAAAGAACGTGATTTTTTTTTCTGAATGTGCTTGGGTCTTGCGTCATTTTGTTTCCGAGCTGATGGTTATCCCCCCCCCCCCCTCTCCCCTGTTGACCTGGAACCACAGCTTCGAAGATTCGGTCATCGAAGGTTCTCTCTCTTTCTCTCTGTGTCTCTTTCTCTCTTTCTCTCTGTCTCTCTATATCCCTCTCCTTCTCCCTCTCTCTCTCTCTCTCTCTCTCTCTCTCTCTCTCTCTCTCCCTCCCGCCCTCCCTCCCCTCCTCCCTTCCTCCCTCCCTCTCTCCCTCTCTCCCTCTCTCCCTCTCTCCCTCTCTCCATCCCTCCATCTCTCCCTCTCTCTCTCTCTCTCTCTCTCTCTCTCTCTCTCTCTCTCTCTCTCCCTCCTCCCCCCCCTCCCTCTCTCTCTCTCTCTCTCTCTCTCTCCCTCTCCCCCCCTCCCTCTCTCTCTCTCTCTCTCTCTCTCTCTCTCTCTCTCTCTCTCTCTCTCTCTCTCTGCCCTTGCGTCCTGAATCATCGAAAACTCAGGTCGACTCTTGCTTCAGTTGGTGTGTTAGCCGTTCGTTAGGTCAGTCGCTCAATGACCCGACTCGATCGCCATTCCACAGGTCAGTCGGTGTATATATATCTTATTCACTAGCTATTCGAAGGAAGAAGGAAGCAATGAGTCTTTAGTTTTTCTGCACACGTTCTCTCGAGAGCAGAATGTTAACGGCTGGTAACATGTTTTTTTTTTTTTTTTTTTTTTTTTTTTTTTTTTTTTTTTTTTTTTTTTTGCATTGATCCTTTTCATGCATTATTTCTATCTGATGTAAGTTATTCTCATAGTTGGTTATGACTTGTGGAAAACGTATGTTTGTGAAATACTATGATCGGCATTCTACTGTCATCTTTACTGCTACAGGATATATAGCTACTGCTACTGTTACTCCGTTTCTTTTATACATATAACTGCTGGAAATACTCTTTTTGCAACTGCTAATCTTAGTATCAAATATGATATCACTGCACCATCACTAAAGCAGGTATTATCTTACACTTAACAATAGAATATGATTTTATCAAATACTGATCAAAAACATATATTCACCATACAATCACCATACCGACCAATCACAATATCGTTCCTCTACTAGATAACTACAATAATAACATCGAAATAAGTTGAGGGCAATTTACCATACC
>NW_028234405.1:36016188-36018688 GCF_977035675.1 Penaeus japonicus
TTTTTTTTTTGTTGTTGTTGTTGTTGCTCTTGCACACAATAGGATCTGTAATTACTAATATTGTCGTTATTGTTGGCGCTATCATTTTATGTATATATATATATATATATATATATATATATTGATATTGATATGGTAATGATGATAATGTGATGTGATGATGGTGATAGTAATCATAACAATAACAATGATAGTTGAAGTAATTATGATAATGATAATGATAATTAAAAAAAAATAATTAGACATCCATATCACAAAAATCCTGAAGAAAATACCAATAATAAATCTGATAAAGATAAGACCAACAGCAATAATGATAATAATGATACCCAGAACCTCCCCTCACGGCAGCACTCCCATTCCAATCTAGCAGAAACAAAAGTCAAACAAACAAAACGGCAAATCTCCCCACACACGAGACAGGTACATCATTCTGTGTCTCATATGGACGAATGATTGATTTTATGGAATAGCTTCTTTATCTAAGTGTATACAAAGTTGCAACAATGGCGCCACTGCATCGAGTTTCCTCTGGGATCTGCATTGGTTTTTTTTTTTTTTTTTTTTTTTTTTTTTTTTTTTTTTTGTGGTGAATGTTGGGTGAGACTGGAGAGGGAAGCTATTAATAGAATGATAATGTTGTTTGTAGATTCTTCGTTGTTTATTGTTATGATTGTTTTTATTTGTTTTGTTTTTGTTGGTGGTGTTGGTATTATGATTATTATTATGATTATTGATGTTACTGTTATTATCATTATCGTTATTATTTTTATCATTATAATTTTCATCAGTATCAATATGATAAGGATATCAAATAGTCATCAATGTTATGTTTTATCATAATTATCCTTATTTCTATCAAAATCATTATCATTACTATATAAATCATCATCATTGTTGTAATTACTATTACCATTATCACATCACATTATCATATCAATATCATAACATTTAAAAGTAGATCTATTTAATATAATTTTTTAAAGAAATCGTATGCTCGATCAATTATCCATACATACATAAAATTATCCTAATTATTGCATTACCTACATCTGTAATAAAAGATATTGATCATAATTATCATGATCATAATTATAACTCCCTATCATTATTTCACAACCATCTCTCTTATCACTCCAATTAAAATCATCCTACATATCTATCTTAAATCTTATCATTGTAATCACTCTTTTTATAGTTCATTTTTCGCGATAAATTCATCGTTATTAATATCCAAACTATCCTCATCTTTATAACTATCATCTTCAACATCATGGCTGGCAATTTTCAAAATTACGGAAAACAATGTATCTCTTTTTTTCGTTCGTCTTCTCTTTTTCTTTCATACAGGAAGAGCCAGCGCGGATTAAAGCTAAAGTTAATTAAAAGCGAGAACGAGAGAGAAAGGGGGGGGGGGGAGGGAGAGAGAGAGAGAGACTGGGAGAATGAGAGAATGATAGAAAGAAAGAAAGAGAGAGAGATAGAGAGAGAGAGAGAGAGATTTGATTTTGATAAGTTTATTCATACTATATACAGTGTATACACATGAATAGGCATATGAACTATGCCTAAATGGTTTGTACAGTTCATGTTAGATTCTAAGACATACATTGTTGGTGAAGCAGACATTACCGTGACCCTGCCAATTGATATGCTAGGGCAAAGCTATACATAAGACATAGTAGTGCATGTATATCACTCTAAAGAGACCTTGCAATTTTATCTATTACAGGCAAAGTCCTTTTGTTTACATAATATATCTGATAAAATGCCGTCTTCTATAAAGGATGTTGCAATACTCTGAGTGAATGAGAGAGAGAGAGAGAAAGAGAGAGAGAGAGAGAGAGAGAGAGAGAGAGAGAGAGAGAGAGAGAGAGAGAGAGAGAGAGAGAGAGAGAGAGAGAGAGAGAGAGAGAGAGAGAGAGAGAGAATGAATGAATGAGAATGAAAGAGAAATAGAGAGATAGGGAGAGAGAGAGAGAGAGACTGAGTGAGTGAATGAGAGAGAGAGAGACTGAGTGACTAAATGAGAGAGAGAGAGAGAGAGAAAGAGAGAGAGAGAGACTGGGAGAATGAGAGAATGATAGAAAGAAAGAGAGAGAGAGAATGAGAATGAAAGAGAAAGAGAGAGAGAGAGAGAATGAAAGAGAAAGAGGAAGAGAGAGAGAGAAAAGAGGGACTGATGAGCCAGTATGAAAGACAGAAATATAAAAGAAAAATATTTCCAGCCTCGGATATTAGTTTGGCAAAGAAAAAAAAAAGCTAATTAGTATCTTCATGTGGGCACATCTCAAGGCATTTCCGACTGTGGGAAAATGGCCGGCGGACGAATAGGGAGGGAGGAGAGGTAAGAGGAGGGGGAGGGGAGGGGGAGAGGTAAGAGGAGGGGAGGGGAGGGGAGGGAGAGAGATAGGAGGAAGGGGAGGGGAGGGGGAGAGGTAGGAGGAGGGGGAGGGGAGGGGGAGAGGAGGGGGAGAGGTAGGAGGAGGGGGAGGGGAGG
>NW_028234405.1:36036188-36041188 GCF_977035675.1 Penaeus japonicus
ACGAAGTTGGTGTATCTAATTGGTACAGTTAAATTAGCGTAAATAATGAAATGATTGCTCCTACTTTTTCATTTTCATTTGGAAAAGTGTTAACTGTTATGTTTTTTGGAAATTCATCATGAACACCAAGGAAAATGTTGATTTCTTTGGCCATAAGCATAGAAGAGTCGCTGAACATATTCTGGGGATATTTTTCTCTTCTGCTTCTTACTCTTCTTCTTTTTCTCTCTCTCTCTATCTATCTCTCTTTCTTTCTCTTCCTCCCTCCTTCCATATTTCTATCTATTTTCCCTACTCGCTGTTCCATTCTCTTTCCCCTTCCTCCTCTCTCTTCCTTTCCCTTCCACCCTCCCTGCCTCTCCTCCACGCTCCCTCCCTCCCTCTTTCCTTCCCTCCCTTCCTCTCTCCCTCCTTCTTTACCTCCGTCCACAGCCTCCTCACCCCCTGAAACCCTCCATCTGCTCAACCCCCCCCCCCCCCACCCACCCACCAACCCACTCCTCCGTCATCCGAAGCCAAAGACTCTTCGTATACACTTGGGGTCCAGTCGCCGCCGTGAAATAAGCGGGTGGATTTATCTCCCTTGTTGCTCTGGCTCTCGGTGTTATTAATAGCTCATTTCCTTATTGAAAGAATATTGAAAGGGACGGGAATCCTGTTTGTGATGGATTCGGATATGGAGCTGGATGTACTGATGAGAATGATGTTTGGGAACAGCACTAGCCAGCTTCCATGTTTGTTTGAATGTGGGAGGTTACATGCATACGTATACATGTATCTATATGAATACACAAACACACACACACACACACACACACACACACACACACACACACACACACACACATATATATATTTATATATATATATATATTATTATATATATCTATATCTTATAAAATTATTTATATAGTATATAAAAATCTATATTTGCACCCAACACACAGTATAATTATTTATATATATATATACTATTATATATCTATATATATATATTTTATATATATATTTTATTATATATTATGTATATATACTATATATATATATAAATATATATATTATATATTTATATACATTCATAATGTGTATATTATATAAATATATTCCTAATATATATATAGATCGATATATATATAGATGTAAGAATATATATATATATTATATATATATATATAATTATATATATGTGTGTGTTGTGTTGTGTGTGTATAACATAGATATACATACATTTATCTATATATATATATAAAATATCTATATATATATATATTATATATATTATTATAATATATTTGTTTATATGCATATGTATATATATATATAAAATAATATTTTATATATATTATATATATATATATATATATTATATATATATATATACAAGTGATGTATTTTTGAGAAAGACCTCGTCGTCGAAACGGGTCTCTCTTGCGTTTTTAATTTATTCAGTCTCATTATACTAATATATTCTACATTTGTCTCAATGACTCTGTTGCATAATAATATCTATCTTATTAAATTTATATTATAATATTATATATATAATATATAGATATATTATATATATTATATATGTATTATGATAATATATATATATATGTATATATTATATATATAAAAATATCTATACATATATTATATATATATATATATGACTTAATATATATCTTATATATTTATATATTAATATATGTATATACATTCTATATATATATATATATATATATATATATATATAGTATATATATATCTGCATATTATATATATATATACATATATAATATAAACATATTTTTACATAGATATGTATATATATATTATATATTCATATATATATATTATATATTATTTTATATATATATATAAATATATATATAATACATATGCACTATACATGTATCTACACATATACATATACTTCCTACATATTCCGCTGTCTTCCCTCATCCATTCTGCAAACGGTATGAAACGGGCGAAGTGATTTAGAAAGAAAGAAAAGATGAAACATTGAAACATAATAAGTCTGTAATGAATTTCAACGTAAAATAATATATAAGGGAAGGTCTGATAAACGACATAATCACAGGTGTGCGAAGAGAGAATGGAAGGGAAAAAGAAGGATTAGCAGAGGATGCCAGAGACACGGTAATGAAGAAGGAGAGAGAGAAAGAGAGAAAATGAGAGAGAGAGAGAGAGAGAGAGTTGGATAGATAGAGAAGGAGATGGATAGATAGATAGATAGCACATAGAAAGATAGACAGATAAAGATAGAGAGAGAGAGAGTTGGATAGATAGATAGAGAAGGAGACGGATAGATAGATAGATAGCATATAGAAAGATAGACAGATAAAGAGAGAGAGAGAGACCGAACACACACACACACACAATGAGAGAGGATTAACTGGAGAGGCTAGTGAATAAGCCTTAAACATTTGGGAATTTTAGAACAACGCCAATCGTAAATGCAAGAATTCCTGCGAATCCTTGCATTTAAGATTGGTATGTGTATTTCACGATAGTTTTGGAAAAAGAGGAAGTTGGTGTATCTAATTGGTACAGTTAAATTAGCGTAAATAATGAAATGATTGCTCCTACTTTTTCATTTTCATTTGGAAAAGTGTTAACTGTTATGTTTTTTGGAAATTCATCATGAGCACCAAGGAAAATGTTGATTTCTTTGGCCATAAGCATAGAAGAGTCGCTGAACATATTCTGGTGATATTTTTCTCTTCTGCTTCTTACTCTTCTTCTTTTTTCTCTCTCTCTATCTATCTCTCTTTCTTTCTCTTCCTCCCTCCTTCCATATTTCTATCTCTTCTTTTCATTCCTACTCGCTCCTCCCATTCTCTTTCTTTCTCTCTCTCTCTCTCTCTTCCTCTCTCTTTCTCTCTCTCTCGCTCCTCTCTTTCTCTCTCTCTCTCTCTCTCTCTCTCTCTCTCTCTCTCTCTCTCTCTCTCTCTCTCTTTCTCTCTCTCTCTTTCTCTCTCTCTCTTCTTCCTCTCTCTCTCTCTCTTTTCTCTCTTCTCTCTCTCTCTTCTTTTTCTCTCTCTCTCTCTCTCTCTCTCTCTCTCTCTCTCTCTCTCTCTCTCTCTCTCTCTCTCTCTCTCTCTCTCTCTCTCTCTCTCTCTCTCTCTCTCTCTCTCTCTCTCTCTCTCTCGCCCTGTAATGGAAGACCATTATTCCAATCAACATTTTCGTATTTTCCGAACAAGCGAACAGCGACTATTTGATCAAACTTCCCAAACAGAGGCCATTATGTGGAGTATCCGAGCGAACGAGATGTTTAACCAGGAGTGAAAAACCCGATGGAGCCGCAGCAAAACTCTCTCTCTCTCTCTCCTCTCTCGCCTGTAATGGAAGACCATTATTCCAATCAACATTTTCGTATTTTCCGAACAAGCGAACAGCGACTATTTGATCAAACTTCCCAAACAGAGGCCATTATGTGGAGTATCCGAGCGAACGAGATGTTTAACCAGGAGTGAAAAACCCGATGGAGCCGCAGCAAAACCCCTTTATCTAAATACTCTTGAAGTGGGGCTTTTGGCTGAGGGGGAAGGGAGGGGGGAGTGGTGTTGGGGGTGCTGGGGGAAGGAGTGGGGAAGGAGGGAGTGGTGTTGGGGGTGCTGGGGGAAGGAGTGGGGAAGGGGGGAGTGGTGTTGGGGGTGCTGGGGGAAGGAGAGGGGAAGGGGGGAAGTGGTGTTGGGGGTGCTGGGGAAAGGAGTGCGTGATGGGGGGAGGAGGGAGGGGGGAAGAGAAAGGGTTGTAGGGAGGATGGGATGCGGAGAAGGAGAGAGGGTGGGGGTGGGGGGGGTAGGGAGGGTTAGTGGGGGAGAAAGGTGATGATGGGATGCGGAAAGGGAGAGAGGGTTGGGGAGAGAGAGAAATGGGGGAAAAGGGAGGTAGGTATGATGGGAGGCGAAAAGAGAGAGGGATAGAGCGTGCAGGAGAGGGAGTGAGGGAGGTAGGGGAGGGAAGGAGCGAAGGGAGGAGGGAGGGAGGTAGGAAATGATGGAGTTAAGGAAAGAGGGAGGAAAGGACTGAAAGAAGGCAGGGGAGAGGGGAAAGGAGGGAAAGAGTAATAAATATGAAGGGACGGAGATAGACAGAAAGAGATAAAGAGACACAGAGAAAGAGAGAGAGAGAGAGAGAAAACGTGAATGAGAAGGGGAAGATATATAGGAAAAGTTGAAAAAGAAAAATACAGTTAGATATATAAGTAGACAGATTAGTTAGAGAAAGAAAAAGAAAAATAGACCTACTTGTAGACGAAGATAAAAAGAAAATCAGCAAAACTGCGGAACACAAAATACAAATAAGTCATTGTATGTTAAGATTCGATAAACTTTTATTAACTAGATTTAAATCAACCTGATAAGAACATAAACAATAGAAATGTGAAATGGATATTCAAATAGAGACAAGAGAGGGTAGAAAATGGACGAATTCTGCGTAAACACGATAGAATTAGGAGCAACAATAAAAAAGTAAAGAATTGAACAAAAAAGAAAAAAAAAAACGTTTGGCTGCGTAAACACGATAGAATTATGGATAAAAAAAGAAAAAGGAAAAGAAAGAAAAAAAGGAAAAAATCTCCTTTCTAAAGCAAAATCAACTGGGAGGATTCAAGTCTTTTGGAAAGAGAGAAAATCAACTTACTCCAGAGAGAATGAGTGAGGAAGAAAGAAAAGAAGGACCATGAGAGAGAGAGGGGGGGGATGGTGGGGTGGGGGTGAGGTGAGGGGAGGAAAGGAAATTGGAAAGTAAAGGAAAATTCTTATGTCAGCACAATGTGAACCCAAGCTCATAAAACTATGAATTGTATACTTTCGGAGACCAAGAATCAGATTAAAAACAAACATTCCATATGGAGAATCCTATTTTCTGAAGATCCTTTCGAATGAATTTTTCAATTCTTTAATACCCCCCCAACCCCTACCTCAATCAACCGCCATAGTTACCCTTCCTCTTTCTCTCTCTATCTCTTTCTTTATTTCAGG
>NW_028234405.1:36063265-36065765 GCF_977035675.1 Penaeus japonicus
AGATAAATAGATAGATAGATAGAAAACACATCGGAAACAACAAAATCGCCTAAATAAAAAGTGAGTCTCCATCATGCCTCTTCGATATTTCTCTTCAAATTTTCCCGATCCTCATTCGAAGGTCAAAGTCACATTCATCTACACATAAAACGGAATACTCTCCGGGGCTCTGCTGTCTCCTTCGGTATGTAATATCAATCTTTTATTTTGATAATATAGTAGCCTCTTTTATGTCCGTTCTTTTCGTAAAACTCGTTTCCAATAGCGAAAATAACAATTCACTAGTTTATTTATTTTTCTGGTCACGTGGGGTCGGGCTTGGGGTGGGGTGGATGGGGAGGTGGAAGGGGGGGGGAGTGTATCGTGTTCTCCAGTTGGTCCGAACAATAACAAAGTATTTTTTTTTTTTTTTTTTTTTTGAAATTTCCCTCTCCTTTTTTGTGATGGAAATATGAAATGGTCCTTACAGGACTGATTCCCCTCTATGTCCTCCCTCCTTTCCTTTCCCCTCTTCTTCTCCTCTTCCCTCCTCATATCCCTCCCTCCCTCCCTCCCTCTCTCTAACGACCTCTTTCCTTCTTCTCACCCTCTTCTGAACTTATTTATACTCCACTCATAGATCATGCCTTCCACACCCTCCCTATTCTCCTTCCCTCCCTCCCTTCCACCCTCCCTCCCTCCCTCTGCCCCCCCTCCCTCCCTCCCTCTGCCCCCCTCCCTCCTTCCCTCCCTCCCTCTACACCTCCCTCTCTCTCTCTCCTTCCCTCCCCCATTCCAGAACACACATGAAGTTGAAACTCGGAGCTAGCCCAGTTTCACTGGGACAAAGGCGGCTTGGATGATGACTGAATCCATTTAACACAAAATGCATTCTTGGGAGCATTAGCTGCGAGTTCCAGTTTACCTTCCCTTCATGCTATTCTTTTCAGCGGGAGGGGAGGGGGGTAAAAAAGAAGAAGAGGAGGGGGAGAGGTACGGAGGGGGAGGGGGAGAGGGAGTGAGGGAGGGGAGATGGAAGAGTACTTGCCCCCACCCCAAGAACCCCCCCAACATCAGAAAGGAGTGAGGGAGGGGCGAGGAAGGATTTGCAATTTGCTTTTGCTATTTATATACAATCATACTATAACATTGTAATCACCCAGAGAATCGGCATAGGACCTATGCCTAAAGATTTGTACAGTTCATGTTAATCTAGGACATACCTGAGGGAGGGAGAGAAGGAAGGAGGGATGGCGGTTGGAAGGAAGGGGAAGTGAAAGAGTTTGCCAGTAAGCCAGGAGCAGGTAGAGGGTTAGTTACTGTTGGGGGGGGTGAGAAAGGGAGTAGAATTGGGCCAGAAAAGAAAGCGAGAGACGTGCAGGAGATAATATATAGATAGATAATAAATAGAGAGATCAGATATATAGATAGATCGACCGAGAGAGTGAGAGAGAGAGAGATAGAGAGAGATGAAGAGATGAGATAATCAAGGTGGTCTCCTGACCCGATCGAGGATGTTAGAGTATTAGTATAGATGTAAAAAAGGCCAAAAATAAATCCCATTTTCCATACAAATAGAACACTAACAGCAGCCGTCCGGGTGATGGTGATGAGGGGTGGAATAGATTCAGCATTACCCGAGAAGAAGAAATTGAAAAAGGCAGGAACAATGAAAGCGAAGAGGACACGCAAGAGAGAGAGAGAGAGAGGAGGATGAGAGAGCGACGAGAGAGAAGAGTGAGAGAGAGAGCAGCCAGACAAACAAACTGATAGATTATATATAGTTAGACAGATGATATATATATATAAATATAATATAATCATATATATATATATATAATACATATATGATATATATTTATCTATATCTCATATATATATATATATATATATACATACATACATACATACATACATAGAAAGATAGATAGATAATAGATAGATTTAGATGGATAGATAGATAGATAATAGATAGGAGATAGGTTACATAGATAGATAGATAGTTAGCTGATAGATATATAGATAGAATAGATAGATAATAGGTAGGTACTTAATAGATAGTTTAGATAGAATAAATATATAGATAATAGATAGATATATAGAATAGATATAAAGAGAGAACGAGAAACAGACAGCCAGAACAGACACACATAGAAAATACTACAAACAGAGACATACAAAGAAAGAAGAGAGAGACTCAGACATGCATGCGCACGCAACAGGACGTAGCTAGAGGTACATACAGATTGACAGACGAGACAAAAAAGAGAGATGGACAGAATAAAGAGAGGAGAGAGATAGAGAGCCGAACGTGTATAACGAGGATAAGAAACAACATGTAAATGAGACCCCACCCAGAGAATAGCAGATAAGAATAAGCTTCTTGAGAAAGACTGAGAAGAAATGCAGAGAAAAAGATTTACCTGTGGATGAGAGAGAGAGGAGAGAGAGAGAGAGAGAGAGAGAAGAGAGAGAGAGAGTTAGAGAGAGAGAGAGAGGGGTAGAGCGAGAGAGAGAGAGA
>NW_028234405.1:36095765-36098265 GCF_977035675.1 Penaeus japonicus
ATAGCTAAAATGAGTGATAGCAGTGACAATGAAGTTAGCCCTTGCATTAGCAGCTGCAGAGGAGGAAGGAAAAAAAATAATAAAAAGCAGTGGAAACACGAAAGCCATCTTACGCCATCATAATAGTTTTTCATCCAAATTAACTGGCATAATGACTGTACACGTGTCCACCAGGCAGGATACAAAGCTGGATATCACACACAATATTAGATAGATACATGCAAGGAAGAACAAACAAATAAAAGCCACATTCCCCTAACGATCAAACGATAAATAATCACAGAACATATCACGTTATCATCATATCCTACGTGTGTGTATGTGTGTGTGCGTGGGTGTGTGTGTGTGTGTGTGTGTGTGTGTGTGTGTGTGTGTGTGTGTGTGTATGCGTGTGTGTGCCTGTCTGTCTGCTTGTGCGCACATGTGTCTGTATGTACCTGTCGCCGCCGCAAATATAAACAAACCGAACACAGTTCCTCGTGGGCGAATATACGTTCGGTGAAGATGCAATTAGAGGCAATTGTACGAAGTCGGTGACGGGCGAGAGGACGGTATTGTTAACGAGCGATAGAGTGATTGGGAGGAGGTGGAGGCGGGGGAGGGGGGGGGGTGATTGGAGAGGGTTGGGAAGGGAAGGGGGAGGGGGGGGTGAATGGAGTAGGTTGGGGAAGAGGGAGGGGATGGGGGAGGTTGAGATAGGGAGGTGGGGAGAGGAAAGGGGAAACGGTGGCGAAGAAGGGAGGGTGGGGGAGGTGGAGGCGGAGGAGGGAGAGAAATTGACATAAGGGAGATGAAGATAAACAATAAAGGAGAGTTAGAGGAGGTGGAAGAAGAGGAAATCAAGGTTGGAGGAAGAGTACAGAAGAGGACGAAGAACTAGTAATAGGAGGAGGAGATGGAAAGGATAAAGAGAAAGGAAACACGAATGAGAGAAAAAGTCAGAGTATGATAAATAGAAAGATATCACAAAAACGCTTAGACGTCTTGCCTTTTCTATCTTTTTTTTTTTTTTGCCTTTGGGTGAAACTGTTGATTACGTTTGAAAGTTATCAGTTGTTAAGGCTATTCATAATTTGTATTTATTTGTTCATTATGACTATCATTCATCAGCAACTTTGAAAATCTCCAGCTATGTTGTTTGATTCCCTGTTAATTACGGACATTCAGATATAAATCCCTTTAAGATATTTGTTATAAAATCTAACTATGGCAAAGTTGTTAAATTGGTCATTAAAGTTGTTAATTGCTCTTTTAAGTTTAATAACTGCTTGTGCCACTTTGAATTGGCTTATTAAGGCTGCTGACTGCTTGGCTAGGTTATCTGTCAGTTGGTGATTACTACGAATTCTTTATCGAAGTTGTTAATTGCAAGTGATCGGGGCTGTAGGAGTTAATAGACTTTAACGACGCCGTTGAACGAAGCTAACACGCCTAACAATTCTGCGTGCGTCGATCGCTAAATAGTTAATTATACGTGGCTATGGTTACTGTCTTTGAGAATGAAGTATGTATTGATGGTGTTGATGGTAGCAGATATAGTTGGAATAATGATTGTAATGATGATAATGTGTGATGGCGATGATGATGATAATTATGTTCATTATTATCATACTGAGGAATTGTGTTTAGAATGATAATCCTAATGATATATTTTGGTTATGATCGTCATTATGATACATTATGCTTATAATGATCATTATGATAAATCATGTTTATAATGACGATGATAATGATAAAACGTGTTTATAATGTTTATGATAATAATGACATTGAGATTTAAAATGATTTTAACGGTAGTAATCATAATTGTAATACTAAGAATAATAATAATGATAATGATGATGCTAATAAAGAAAATGATAATAATAAAGGAAAAATAATGGCGAGGATAATTGAAATAATGATAATGATAGTATTAAAAATAATATTACCGATGAGAATAATAAGAGTAATATGATGATAATTATATTTTTAATAGTAAGAGAACACAAGAAATGAAAAATTTGAAGAGAACACTAAAAAAATCATTAACTCACAGTGCTTTAGATTATGATATTACAAAGAAGATACAGATAAGAATGTATGAATGATTATGATGATAAACAAAACCATATATATATTTAAGAAACTAATTAGAATGATAAGAAATAGTTTCTTCACTCACCCCTTATTTGAAGTGATAAAATAATGATAAAAAATATATGAATGACTCGATAAAGCAAAAACTTATATATTAATCAATTAAAAAGAAATAGAGTAAAGATAATGATAACTAATTAGAAAAAAAAGCCGAACCGCCGTAATAAAAATAGGCGTTGACTCACACCGCGCACGAAGTGATAAAATCCTTATAATAGGAAAAAAAAAAGAAAAAAAGAAAAAGAAAAGAAAAACACACGCACACACACACACACACACACACACACACACACACACACACACACACACATATATATATATATATATATATATATATATATATATTATGTGTTTGGGTGTG
>NW_028234405.1:36134841-36137328 GCF_977035675.1 Penaeus japonicus
TTGGGAGAGGGTGAGTTAGGAGGGGGAGTTGGGGGGGGAGTTAGAAGGGGGAGTTGGGGGGGTGTTGGAGGGGTGGGTGGTGGGGGTGGAGAAGGGGAGAGCATTACTTTGGGAGGGGGTTGGGTGGAATTGGGGGGGGGGATTAGGAGGGGGAACTGGAGGGGTGGGTTGTGGGGGTGGAGAGGGGGGAGCATTATTTTGGGAAGGAGTTGGAGGGAGATTTGTGTTGTAGGGCATAGCTGTTGCGTTGAGGAGGGGATGGGTGGGTGAATACGTATTTGTATCTATTATATTCGTATGCGTACTTTGAGTGTATATATATACATATATTAGTGTATGTATATGTATATACATGTATATGTCTGCGTGTGTTTGTGTGTGTATATATATATATATAATTTATAAAATTATATATATATATAATATATATATTATAATATTTATATATATATATATATATAATATCAATTTATATTATATATATATATTATATATATGTATATATATATATAGATATATACACATATAATACTATATTATAGATATATATATATATATATATATATTATATATATGTTATATAAATATATAATATATATATATTATAATATATATTAATTATTTTTATATATTATATATATATATATATATGGTTTATATATATATATTTATATATAATATATTATATAAATATAATATATATATATATATATATAACATAATATATCCATATAATACACACACATACACACACTCATTTCGTTGATACTAAATATATGTACATATGTTATAGTATATAAATACACATCACATACACAACACTCATTCTTGTATACTCTAATATATAAGTCCATATGTATATAATATATATATATTATCTTAATATATATATATATATATATATATATGGGTGTGTGTGTGTGGGTGTGTGTTGTGGTGTGTGTGTGTATAAGAGAGAGAGAGAGAGAGTATTAGAAAGAGAGAGAGAGAGAGAGAAGAGAGAGAGAGAAAGAGAGAGAGAGAAAGAGAGAGAGAGAAAGAGAGAGAGAGAGAGAGAGAGAGAGACAGAGAGAGAGAGACAGACAGAGAGAGAATAAAAGATAGAAAAGAAAAGAAAAAAAAAAACAGAGAGAATATATACAGAAAGAACATGCAAGGAAGCAAGAAGAAGAACATAACATACACAAACCCAAATACCTCAAACACACATACATAAGCAAGCACCACATACACTCCAGCCTTCGTAAAAACAATTCCCTCCTTTTTCTGCAGTGCAATAGATGGAAGTGACGAACAGCTTTGCTTATGTTAGCCAGTGCAAGGATTCAACTGCCTCGTGATTAGGAGAGAGCCAATATGTTTATGGGAGACGAGACTTGTCATTTTTGCTTATCAACAGCCTCATAAACAGGTTGGCGAGAGGTGTTAATATCACGCTAAAAGATCCGCATTTTAATCAGTTTTTGGAAAGGGAAGGAAGAGGAATAGCCATGCATATGTGGATGTGTGTTTGTGTGTGTGTGTGTTTGTGTGTGTGTGTGTGTGTGCTCACTATGAAGCAATTTTGCAATGAAATAAGAGACACTAACAACAAATGAAACATTTGATTACACTCAATGGCGAATCAATTTTTTTTAATTTTCAATATACTTGATAGTCAAGTTGAAACAAATTTATTTCAGCACTGACACAATCATATAGAGTATATATATGTGTATACACACACACACACACAGACAACACGTGTAACTGACATATATGTATAGACTATATAATATATATATATTATAGATAATATATATATAATATATATACATAATATATATATATATAGTATATAATCATATAAACTGATATATATATATATATCTATATTTATATATATACATACAATATATATTAAATATTTACGTATAGATATATATATATGTGTATATATATATATATATATATACAATATACAGTATATAATATATATATATATATCACTATATATATATATATCTCTCTCTCTCTCTCTCTCTCTCTCCATCTCATACCAAAGCCAGAAAGCTCTCTATTGATCCCCCTCCCCCCCAGCCCGCTCTCGAAAAAAAACGCCATCACAGTTTTATATCCATTTCTCGTCCAATATTTAATGGTACATTTCGTCTTACCAGGATATGTTTTGGGGGATGCGAGGGAAGAGAGTAATAAAATTATTAACGGTCTGTGTTTCCGACTTTTTTTTTAGGGGTTGTGTATGCATGAGTCTCTCGGGGTTTTCATATGTATATATGTATATGTATATGTATAGATATATATATGTATAATATATATATATATAAATATATATATATAGATATAATATATATATATATATATAAATTACACACACACACACATATAAATAAATAAATTTATTATAATATATATATATATATATATATATATATATATATATATATAAATATATATATGTATATATATATATATATAAATATATAT
>NW_028234405.1:36149928-36154928 GCF_977035675.1 Penaeus japonicus
TAATGAGGAAAATGAATCGTTGATATGGGGTCATTAACGGATACGTATCTCGAATGCATAATTAATTGAAA
This sequence comes from Penaeus japonicus, assembly GCF_977035675.1. Classification (NCBI taxonomy): domain Eukaryota; kingdom Metazoa; phylum Arthropoda; class Malacostraca; order Decapoda; family Penaeidae; genus Penaeus; species Penaeus japonicus. The sequence goes on from NW_028234405.1 coordinate 36,150,000, forward strand.
GTTGCGAATCCTGCTAATGGAGATTATGTTTGTATATATATATATATATATATATATATATATATATATATATACATATATATATTTGTGTGTGTGTGTGTGAGTGTGTGTATGTGAGTGTGTATGTGTGTGTGTATGTGTGTGTGTGTGTGTGAGTGTGTGTGTGTATGTGTGTGTGTGTGTGTGTGTGTGTGTGTGTGTGTGAGAGAGTTCCTATCTACACACACCAGGCAAATACTAACCGAAATGAGATAGAAGAAATGAATCGCATATACAATCTACTGTTTTATATCACTCAATTGCATGTTGCAGAATATTAAAATTCCATTATCAGATTCACTGGCTATTTATTTGCATTGACCGATTGCAAGAAGATAGTGACTCGGCACTAAATCGGGTTTGTCATTGCTTCATCCAATTATAATCAGAATTCTGATGCATGATAAAGGTAATTTATTTGATGGATTTGCATAAATTCATGCGTTATTTTTCTAGTGAATGATATAAGAGAACAGTCAAAGGAGATTGAGAGGAGAGAGAAAGAAAAGGGGAGAAGGGAAAATATGAGAGAGAAAGAAAGAGAGAGAAAGAGAGAGATAGACGGAGAGAGAGAGAGAGAGAGAGAGAGAGAGAGAGAGAGAGAGAGAGAGAGAGAGAGAGAGAGAGAGAGAGAGAGAGAGAGAGAGAGAGAGAGAGAGAGAGAGAGAGAGAGAGAAAAGAGGAGAAGGGAAAATATGAGAGAGAAAGAAAGAGGGAGAAAGAGAGAGATAGACGGAGAGGGAGAGAGAGAGAGAGAGAGAGAGAGAGAGAGAGAGAGAGAGAGAGAGAGAGAGAGAGAGAGAGAGAGAGAGAGAGAGAGAGAGAGAGAGAGAGAGAGAGAGAGAGAGAGAGAGAGAAAGAGAATGAGAGAGAGAGAGAGAGAGAGAAAGAAAGAAAAGAGGAGAAGGAAAAATATGAGAGAGAAAGAAAGAGAGAGAAAGAGAGAGATAGACGGAGAGAGAGAGAGAGAGAGAGAGAGAGAGAGAGAGAGAGAGAGAGAGAGAGAGAGAGAGAGAGAGAGAGAGAGAGAGAGAGAGAGAGAGAGAGAGAGAGAGAGAGAGAGAAAGACAGAGAGAGAAAGCGAATGAGAGGGAGAAGGAGCAAGCAACGGCAAAAGAGATACAGACAGAGAAAAAAGAGAGTAAGATAATAAGAGAGTGAGACAGAGAGAAAGAAAGAAAGAGAGAGAGACAATAATACAGACAGAGATAGCGCAACCACACACAAACACACACAAACACACAAACACACACACCCTGCCCCCTTCCCCCCTTCCCCCCTTCCTTCCTCCCCACACTCACAAACTCAAACACACATACTTACATCTACACACTGACACACATATCAGATTTGCATTTCCTATATACCAAACTACAATCATCTCATCAAGCTTTTTGAGTGAAAAGCTTCTGATTGGCTATTTACGTGGTTATTTCAGGGTGGAGTTGAGGCGAGGGAAAAGCAGAGGGGAAAATGTCTTTATTACGTTCATTTATTGATTCATTTTTGTTTCTATATATTGTCTGTTTGTTTCTTCATTGTTTTTTTCTGTTGCTGAATCACTGATTCTGATTAGAATTTTTATTATTATGATGGTGATTATTATCATCATCAATGTTATGATTATTATCATTATTATCATTATCATTATTATTGTTATTAATATTGTTGTCTTGTTTTAGTTAGTATTATCATTATCGTTACCATCAGTATAATAATTATCATCATTATCATTACATTACTAATGTTATTAATATTGTTGTTTTGTTTTAGTTAGTATTATCATTATCATTACCATCAGTATAATCATTATCATCATTATCATCATTATTCATCAAATATCATGATCATTTTATCATCATTAAAACCATCATTATTATCATCATCATTACTGCTATTCATTAGTCAAGAATTAAATATATCAAGTAATTTGACCCAAGCTACTCCCTTAAGAGGTCAAAGAGATCAGTTAATGAAGGGTCAGTCAATTAAGGATGCAGGTCGGTTGTATATCATTAGCTAAGTGTTTCATTGCAATAATAATCACAGTGATAGTGATGATAATGGTGATGATAGTAGTTATAATGATGGTGATGGTTATGGTGATGATGATGTAATATAATTAACAATTGGAATAATTATATGAATTGTACTATCATTATTGTTATGGTAATGATAATGATACCATGAAGGATAATGATGATAATGAAAACTATGATAGTGATGATGATAATGATAGCAATGATAAATGTTGTAGTAATGACAATGATAATGATGATGATAATGGTAAGAACAGTATTACAGATAATAATTGTAATGATTGCATAAATGATAATAATGATTATAATGATAATGATGATAAAAATAATAATGATGATTATTATAACGATGATAATGATAATGATAATAATAATGATAAAAGTAATAATAATAATATGTTAACAATAGTGCTGACGATGATTGTAACGGTAATGATAAGGATAACAATTATAACAATAACAATAATGATGATATCATCAATAATAGTAAAGATGATATTAATAATAACAACGATGATAATGATGATAAGGGTAATGATAAAAAATAAACATAAGAAAGACAATGCTAATAATAGTAATGATAAGGATAATAATGTCGATAACAATGATAATTATGATATTAATAATGATGATTATAATAATAATGATGATGATAATGATAATGTTAAAGATGATATTAATAATAAAACAATAATAATGATCATATCAACATAAGTTATAATAATGATCATATCAACATAAGTTATAATAATGATAAAAGTTATAATTACAATAATAATTAAGATGATAATGATGCTAATAATAGCAATATGATAAGAACATTTAAAATAACAATAGTGTTAATATTAAGAATCAAAATTATAAAAATGGCATTATTCACAGTAGTGATTATGAAAATAATGATATTGATAATAATGATATAACAATAATGATAATGATGATGATAGTGATAATACTAATGATGATGATAATAATGATGGAAATATAATGATAAAGGTGCTGATAATAATAATAATGATAATAATAATAATAATATTGAGGATGATGATAACAAAAAATTATTTAATGATAACAATAATGATAACGATAGTAAGAATGATAATGTTTTTGAAAATAATAAGTATAATAGTGATAATGAAAAAAGTGAATAAAATATGATAAAGTTCAATGATATTAATAATAAGAAAGATAATGATAATAATAACAGTGATGATACTAATAGCAACGATGATAATGATAAGAACAATAACAATAATACCAATTTTGATAACAACAGTCATAATACTACTGACAATAGTAGACAGCAATGAAAATCACAAATATTAACAATGACAACAATAACAAAAACAATGACACAAATAAACCCAAAATCAACAAGATATCTAACAAATCAACACAACTTCCTGTGTCCTTCCATCACACAATTACACCAGAACTTCAATAATGTAATTTCCAAATGCAGCGAACAGTGCCTCTCTGTCTGGCACTATGCACTAGCGTTGTCGGAGCTCGGATGGCACCATTAAGCCACCGGCGTTTCGTCTGAATTAACGGCAGTTGGGGACTTTCATCAAATGTAATTTTGATAAAGCTTGCACTAATGCGTGATAGCTGGGAGATGGGTTGAGTGGGGGGGGGGAGAGAGAGAAAGAGAGTGGGTGAGAGAGGAAGGGAGAGGGACGGGGGGGGAGAGAGAGAGAGAGAGAGAGAGAGAGAGAGAGAGAGAGAGAGAGAGAGAGAGAGAGAGAGAGAGAGAGAGAGAGAGAGAGAGAGAGAGAGAGAGAGAGAGAGAGAGAGAGAGAGAGGTGGTGGTTGTGGAGGGATTGATGGAAAGATGGAGGAAGGCAAGGGTGGGAGCTAGTTAGTTGAGGTAATTATATACAGTATATATATATATATATATATATATATATATATATATATATATATATATATATATATATATATACGTATATATATATATATATATATATATATATATTTATATATATTTATATATATTATATATATATTTATTTATTTATATATATATACATATATATACATTTATATACACACACACACACACACACACACACACATATATATATATGTATATATATATGTTATATATAATGTATATATGTACATATATATATATTTTATATATATATATATATATATATATATATTTATACGTTTATATTTATATATATAAATATGTATATATATATATATATATATATTTTTATATGTACATATATATATATATATATATGTACATATGTATATATATATATTTTTTTTTTTTTTTTTTTTTTTTTTCAGCCTGTATCATTCCACTGCAGGAAGAAGGCCTCTCAAGAGGGTTATATATATATATATATATATATATATAATATATTATATATATATATATATATATATAATATATATATATATATATATATATATATATATATATATATATATTATCATATACATATATACACACACAGGTATATATGTAAATATATATATATATATATATATATATATATATATATATATATATATATTATATATATATATATATATATATATATATATACATATACACTCACAAACACAGACATACAAAACTTCTTCCCACTCCTCTTGCCTCTCCGTGTTCTTGCATCCTGCAGGTCGCACATCCCCAAGACGCCTAAATCACGGGTTATGGCAGCAGCATCTGCAAACGGAAACATGACTCTTCAGGGGGGGAAGATGGTCATGGGTTGACCTCTTCCTGAAGGTCAGTTAAGGTCTGAAAGTGGAGTTAGTTTTTTTTCTCTCTCTTTCTTTTTTCAGAGATGATCTGCTGAAATTTTGGAGTATGTGAGATTATTTC
>NW_028234405.1:36162428-36167428 GCF_977035675.1 Penaeus japonicus
ATTTCCGAGAGCCAACCACAATATACCTCCAGGCGAACGACAGTTGATCGAGGCTGCGGTCCAGACAGTGACTTCGAGTAATGACATCGTTGCACAAGGACCTTGTGTAGATCTCGGTGGCCGCCGCATCATTCAAAACATTCCTGTGACAGCTTTTGTGGACACTGGATCTGAAGTCACTCTCTTGAAATTGGAAAATGCCGAGTCCATAACTCCAAAGAGAATTCATCACCAAGTACGTGGACTTCGGGGTGTGTCAGGTCGACTCTTCGAAGCCACTTCTGAATGGGATGTGGAGCTTTCCTTGGGAAACGGCAGAAAGATACGGCAGTGCCATCACAGGGTGTGTGTGGTGGAAGGTGTTGATTTTCCAGGGGAAATCTTGATTGGAATGGATTTTCTGAGAAGATTTTGCTACAGGCTAGTACATAATCATAGCCCTCAGAAGACATACCTGAGACTTGGAGGAGTGACTCTCCCTGTTGCCTACACTGAAGGACCTTCATTGGGTATCACCAGTGTATTAGAGTACATTCCGCCTGAACATAGCCAGAAGCTTGCCGTTAGGAGGACCACCCAATGCCCATCATGTAGTGGTCGGTATGTCACTGTGACTATTCCTGAACGTTTTAATAACATGGAAGTTATCATCGAGGGAGCCACAGATAAAATCATTGTGCCTCGGACGGTGATTATACCCAAAGATGGAGTAGCTTCTGTTTGGGTTTTGAATGGTGGAACACGTCCTGTATGCTTGAAGAATGGCACGCATGTTGCAACTGGTCAATTGTGTACAGTGATGGAGTTACAGGACCAGTCTAAGGAGCCCAATGCAAGCTTGGAACAGGCACAAAGGAACCAAGCGACAGAAGCCTCACCCAAAGAATTTGAACCAGTGGACGATGATGTCCCTGACCCGCATTTCAGTTTTGATGAAGAGGATGAGTTTGATCTTGCTTTTGGTCAGTTGGACTTTGGATATGATGATAATGATTTCGTTGTATTCCCTGAAACGAGCCTAGATGATCCTCCAGAGGTGTCAGTGTTGACATCAGTCGATGATAAGGACTCAGCTGAACCAGACCTAAGTCATTTACCTGATAATCAGCGTCATGATATCCTTGCATTACTGGCTAATTATCCACGGTTATTCAGTGGAGACAAGTTCTCTATAGGTACTGTGCCAGGTATCCAGCACCACATCCCTATACATGGAACCAAGCCTCTCTGTACCCGTCAATGGCGTCTACCTGAGTCGGTCAAGCAGAAGATAAGACAGGAGTGTGATGACATGCTTGATGCAGGTGTCATTGAGCCCAGCACATCACCTTGGCTCTCTCCTGTTGTTCTTGTAAAGAAGAAGGATGGCACAGTGCGGTTCTGTGTTGACTACCGACAGCTCAATTCTGTTACAATAGCAGATACCTATCCTCTACCCAGGATTGATGAACTGGTTGATGAGTTGAGGGATACAGCAGTATTTTCCCTACTTGATAGTCGGAGTGCTTACTGGAGTATCCCAGTGGCACCAGAGGATAGGCCTAAGACAGCCTTCAGCGATGGTTATCGCCTCTTTCAATGGCGTCGTATGCCTTTTGGTCTCTCCACAGCCCCAACAACTTTTCAAAGGACTATGAATGCTGTACTAAGTCCAGTTCTGGGCAGGCATACTTTAGCATATCTTGACGACATTGTGATTTACAGCAAAAATTTTGAAGAACACCTCCACCATCTAAAAGAAACCTTAGATATCCTCGATTGTGCTGGATTCAAACTCAATGTAACCAAATGTGAGTTTGTTGTGCAAAATTTTAGGTTTCTTGGGTTCCGTGTCACACCCGATGGGATTTTACCGGACCCTGATAAAGTTCGAGCCATCTCAGAGATGCCACCTCCAAAGACAGTTAGGGGTGTGCGGAGATTCTTGGGAGCTTCCGGATTTTTCCGAAGGCATGTTCCTAATTATGCCAAATTGGCTATTCCACTGACCCAGCTGATAAAAAAGGAACAAAAATTTAGGTGGACTAAAGAATGCCAAGAAGCGTTTCAGGCACTTAAAGATGCTCTGATTAATGCGCCAGTGTTGCAGAAGCCCAACTTTGATCTGCCATTTGAAATCCATACCGATGCATCCCAAGTTGCCATTGGAGGTTGTTTGATGCAAAGAGAAGGTCAGAATCCACCACATGCTATAGCTTATTTTAGCAGGAAGCTGAGAGGCCCAGAGACGCGGTATTCTGCCACAGATGCTGAAGCACTTGCAGTTGTTGAGAGTGTACGGGCTTTTGACCCTTATGTTTTTGGCCATAAGTTTACAGTTTACACTGACCATCGACCTTTGTGTTTTGTATTTACCAAAACAACTAAGTCCCCACGAATGTCTAGGTGGGCTTATGAACTTTCAGGCTATACATTCAAGATCCTGTACAAGCCTGGTACCTCCCATCACGTACCAGATATGCTTAGCCGAAACATTGCTTCTGTGTGTATGTCTGATCCCGACCCAAAGACGATGCGGTCTGAACAACTGAAAGATCCAATGTGGCATGACATTGTAGCATATTTAGAAGAAAAAGCTGTTCCTCAGAGAAAACCACCACTCCCTCTGGATGAGTTCGAACTTCAGAATGGAGCCCTTTATCATGTAAGAACACTGCCTGATAGAGTTGTGAGTCAGCTTGTTGTGCCAAGACAACTTCGCAGAAGTGCTATAAAGTTAGCACACTCATCACCCTTAGCCGCTCATCCTGGGGTTTACAGGACTTTTGTCAAGTTGAAGGACATGTTTTACTTTCCAAATATGCTCCGGCATGTGAAAGAATACGTGGCAGCATGTGAAGCATGCCAACGACGTAAGGGTAGTCCTAGAAAAGCTCCGTTAGCAGGTGCACCAGATGTATCGATTCCTCTTGAGAAAGTGAGTGCTGATCTTATTGAACTTGGGATATCCCAGGCAGGATATAGATACTGCCTAATCATCGTGGATCATTTGACTAGATATGTCCAGATTATCCCTCTGAAGACTAAGGATGCAACCTCAGTGGCTGATGCTATGTTTAAGGAATTTGTTACTGTGTTTGGTCCTCCACGTCTCATACAAACAGATGGAGGGTCTGAGTTCAACAACCGTTTGTTCCAAGAATGTTGCCGTTTGTTGCAAATTAAGACAACTTTAACGACTGCCTATCATCCACAAGCTAACGGGATGGTAGAACGAACAAACCGGGTTGTAAAAGATGCAGTTGCTTCTCTTGCCAACACAGCACCAGGCAAGTGGGAACAGCTGATTCCTCAAGTGAGGCTAGCACTTAATAGTGCAATTCATCGGAGTACAGGAGACCAGCCTTTATACTTGATGACTGGCCACCATGGCCACTTTCCTGTTGGTCTCACTAATGACCTAGTCTACAAGTCCGAGGCATCCAAATCTTTCCATGACGCTCTCAGAATTGCTCGACAGGTAGCACTTGAGACTACGAAAACGGCAAGAGAGAGGTGGAAACAGGACTATGATAGACAGGCAGCCATACCAAAGCCGCTTGAGGACGGACATCTTGTACTTTACAGGAACCGTGTCCGTAAATATGGAGCTGACAAGTTGCTCAACCCACGATGGGCAGGGCCTGCACGTATACAGAAGAAAATTGGTCCTGTAACTTTCTTGCTGAAAGATGTCTCCCGTCCATTTTCCGAGAGACAGTGTCATATCAATGACCTTAAACCTTTTCGAGTCTTGGGTGAAGTCACTTACCCTGATCTCTATGATGAATATGGTCCAGATTATGTGGATCCACTGTTGGATGATGAGGCTGAGCCTGGAGTGATGCTGCTTGCATCCTGTCTTATCAGTCCTCAGTGATTGGTTGTAAATAATTTTGTGTTTAACTTTTACTACTTTCTCTTAAAGTTTTATGTCTATTTTTATTACTGCGAGGATTTTTTTTTATGTTTAAGCAATCTTAAGTTTTGTGGTCGATTAACTAAAACCGTTATAAGCCAGTCATTGCCAGTCTAAACATACTATGTGAAATGAAGCCATACTATCCTCTTCAGGTTTACCCAGCAATCTCAATGAACTAGATAAAGAATACATTCTTAATCAGTAAATGTCAACTTTTGTATTTCAAGTTGTAAATGAGCCCGTGCAACTCAGGGGTTTGGAGGGATTCTTTCTGTTCTCAGATTGTGAGCCAATGACCACACCCTGACCCATGCCTGTGATGTCCTATGATTGGAGAGACTCGTGGTGGATCTTGAAGCTGTGGCCGAGGATGCTGAGGCTATGCTTTGAGATGGGATCACATCAGATGAGCTACCAGTCCCTGGGACCGGTGTCGAGTCGTCTTGGACATAACCCCGTCAGAGGAGGAAAATGAGGACCTGCTGGACTCTGGATGGCCGTGTCACACCCACGGGATGATGCAGAGGGAGCAGGAGGTCAACACCCTGGACTGTCGGGAGGACTTCACAGCTACCGTTATGAAGGAGGGTCAGGAAGAGCTTCGTCACGACGTTTCAATGTGCCCCTGTGACCTGCTGAGCTGAACCAGGAACGCCCTAGCAGAGGACGTGGGGAGGACTTGACAGGAGGAGCAGTTGGACTTCGAGGGCCAGCCAGATGAGACGCCGTGGACTTCGCTCTACTGGGCGGGGGAGGGGTTGTAGTGAGCTGATGCTTCAGCTCTCTTCGGCCGATCTCGCTTCTGTGTCGGGCTCCTACCCAGATTCCCGAGTTATTCATGGCGCCAGGACGCCAGGATCCTGTCAGAGACGAAGGCGAAGATGCAGAGGAACTTCCTGCAGGAGGCGCTGACGGAGGATCCAGACGCCCTGGACGAGATGCTGGTTTACTGGCTGAGGAGGAGGATGACTTTTCCATACCCATATAGGCTTGGAGTTGTCAAGATCACCAGTGTCTGAAAACGGACCTCTTTTTTTATACTGGCGACGGAAAATTCCGTTTGGGTTGTTGGCGCCAAAGTCTTGTTGGCTAGTCCACG
>NW_028234405.1:36188662-36193662 GCF_977035675.1 Penaeus japonicus
AGAGGGGGAGGAAGAGAAGGATCAGGAGGAGGAGAAGAAGGGAGAGGAGGAGGAGGGGAGGAGGAGGAGAGGAGGAGGAAGAGAAGGGGGACGAGGAGGAGGAGGAAGAGAAGAAGAAGGAGGAGGAGAAGTAGGAAGAAAAGGAGGAGGAAGATATGGAGGAGGAGGAGGAGGAGGAAGAGAAGGGGGAGGAGGAAGAGGAAGAGAAGGAGGAGGAAGAGAAAGGGGACGAGGAGGAGGAGGAAGAGAATGAGGAGAAGGAGGAGGAGGGGGAGGAGGAGGAAGAAGAAAAGGAGGAGGAGGGAGAGGAATGAGAGGAAGAGAAGGGGGAGGAGGAGGAGAAGGAGGAAGAGAAGGAGGAGGAGGAAGAGAAGGATCAGGAGGAGGAGGAGAAGAAGGGAGAGGAGGGGGAGGGGGAGGAGAGGAGGAGGAAGAGGAGGAAGAGAAGGGGGACGAGGAGGAGGAGGACGAGAAGAAGAAGAAGGAGGAGGAGGAGGAAGAAGAAAATGAGGAGGAAGATATGGAGGAGGAGGAGGAGGAAGAGAAGGGGGAGGAGGAAGAGAAGGAGGAGGAGGAAGAAGAAAAGGAGGAGGAGGGAGAGGAAGGAGAGGAAGAGAAGGGGGAGGAGGAGGAGGAGGAGGAAGAGAAGGAGGAGGAGGAAGAGAAGGATCAGGAGGAGGAGGAGAAGAAGAGAGAGGAGAGGGAGGGGGAGGAGAGGAGGAGGAAGAGGAGGAAGAGAAGGGGGACGAGAAGGAGGATGAAGAGAAGGGGGACGAGGAGGAGAAGGACGAGAAGAAGAAGGAGGAGGAGGAAGAAGAAGAAAAGGAAGAGGAAAGGAGGAGGAAGAGATACAGGAGGAGGAGGAGGAGGAGAAGGGAGAGGAGGAGGAAGAGAAGGGGTAGGAGGAGGAGGAAGAGAAGGAGGAGGAAGAGGAAGAGAATGAGGAGAAGGAGGAGGAGGGGGGGGGGGAAGAGATGAAGGAAAAAGAGAAGGAGGAGAAAGAGGGGGAGGAGGAGGAGGAAGAAGAAGAGGAGGAGGAGGTGGAGGAAGAGAAGGAGGAGGAGGAGGAGGAGGAAGAGAAGGAGGAGGAGGAGAGGAGGAGGAGGAAAAGATGGAGGAGGAGGAGAGGAGGAAGAAGAGAAGGAGGAGGAAGAGGAGAGGAGGAGGGAGAGATGGAGGAGGAGGAGAGGAGGAAGAAGAGAAAGAGGAGGAGGAGGAAAGGAAGAGAAAGATATGTAGGAGGAGGAGAGGAGGAGGGAGAGAAGGAGGAGGAGGAGGAGGAAGAGAAGGAGGAGGGGGAGGAGAGGAGGAGGAACAGAAGAAGGCGGAAGAGGAGGAGAAGAAGAAGGAGGAAGATAGGGAGGAGGGGGAGGAGAAGGAAGAGGATTAAATAAAAATCTGCGAAGATCAAATCCGAGAGTAACGATATAAAGCGGTGAGTAAATCACCTTGCGAACATAAGTCAAAAGGGGCGTGAATAAATGAGTGAGTGAGAACGAGGAAATTCTCGCTTTCTTGGTTTACAGTTCTTTTTCTCCCCCCCCCCCCCCTCTCTCTCTCTCTCTGTCCCTGTCTCTCTCTGTCTCTCTATCTCTCTCTCTCACTCATTCTCTCTGTCTCTCTATCTCTCTCTCACTCATTCTCTCTCTCTCTCTCTCTCTCTCTCTCTCTCTCTCTCTCTCTCTCTATCTCTCGTCTCTCTCTCTCTCTCTCTCTCTCTGTCTTCTCTCTCTCTCTCATGTTTCTTTTCTACTCGTTTTTTTGTTGCCTCGTTGTAACTCTCTCTGCTCTCTCTCTCATATATATATATATATATATATATATATATATATATATATATATATTATATATTAGATATATTTATTATATATATATATTTATATATATTTACATTATGTATATATAAACATCATATATATATTTATATATATATATATATAGTATATAGATTATATATATATCATTATGAATTTATTTATATAAGATATATATAATTTTATATATATATATATTATATATTATATATATATTATCTTTCTCCCTCTCATTCTTCTCTCTTTAATATATAGAGATATATAGAAGATTATATTATTATTTATTATATGTATATACATATATCTATTCATCTATCTATCTATCTATATCTATCTATCTATCTTATATATATAATATATTTATAAAGCTAATATATTTATATGCATGTATATACAAATATATATATAGATATATATAGATATAATATATAGATATATATATTTATTTATATATGTATGTATGTTGTGTATAGGTATATATATATATTGATAGTTATACTTATATATATATATATATATATATATTTATACTATATCTATATTTATAGTTAAATACATAGATAAGTATTTAATTATAAGATAGATATATATTTATATATATATTATATATATATACATAATATCTATTCGTGTATATATATTATTTTTACTGTATATTATATATATATAGATATATATATATATATAATATACATATTTCTATATATCAAACTATCTATCTATCTATCTATATATATATATATTATTATATAGATAAATACATATTATATATATATATTATATATATTATATATATTATATATATATATATACATATATATATATATATTATATAAAGATATAATATTTTATATAACTTATAGATATATGTATAATATATATATATATTTATATATATGATATATATTATATATTATATATATATTAGATGTATATTTATATATATATATATATTATTATATATATATATATATATGTAAATGTATATAGTATTAAATATATATATATATTATATATACTATATATATAAATATTATATATATATATATATTATATATATATATGTATATATATATATATATGTATATATATACATACATATATATATATATATATATATTGATATATATATATATATATATATATATATATGTATGTGGTGTGTATCATACATTTTATCATTACTATTATATATATATATATCATACAACTATATATCTTCATTAGTTCTCTCAAACATGATGAGATGATATCTATACTGGTATCAGATACTATATATATCTATATTATATGAATTGTATATATATATATTATATATATACATATATAAACTCTCTTACATATATATATTAGTATATTACGTTACTAGAGCGTATATATATTTATAATACCTATATACTATACTAATTATCATATACCTATATACTATATATTACTATCTATAACTATATATTTATTATAATAACTCCAAACTATATATATATATATATATAGATTATATTACACTTATATATTATATATACAATTCTATACATATACATAGCATATATAATATACTATATATATATATATAATAAACTATATAGTATATATAATATATATATATATATATATATATAGTATGTATGTGTGTGTATATAACATTATATATATATATATATTTATACTATATATATATATATATATACTAATATATATATTGTTGTGTGTGTGTGTGTTTTGTGTGCGTGTGTGTGATGTGTGTGTGCTGTGTGTGTGTGTGATGTGTGTGTGTGATGTGTGTGTGTGTGTGTGTGAGTATATACTATTATATATTATATATATATATATATATATATTATCCATATTTATTATTATATATTTTCAGATAATATATATATATATAATTATATATATATCATATATATCATGTATGCAGGAAAGACTCATAAGTATATTATATGAATATATATTATATTTATATATAAAATATATATATCTAGAACTCCCTATATATTATATCTATAATATAATACTTAGTATACATAAATATACTATCCTAAATATATATCATATCATTATATAGTATAATATATATATATATAAGTAAAATATGAATAATACAATATATATATACATAACTCATATATATATATTGTAGCTTTACTGCAATATTGCTATAGTAATAGTAGAGAATAGTGAAACAATAGGAGATATGATAAAGTATATAGTATATAGTATATTATATATGCGACATAATATATATATATTACGTAGTCAATTAGCTATTCTTATACATATATCTTATAATTATCTTATTTCTAAACTATTATATCTCACACTGATTAATCTTCTCTTACATACCATATTCTCTATTGTACTATACTAATATAGAATATCACCTACTGAGAATATAGTAGGTTATAATGATTGAGTTATTTTATCATATATATATATTATACATATAATAAATAATTTTCAAGAACCTTTGACAATTTTTTTTCCGAGCGTCAAAGGGATAGGTGGCGTGCACTATGAAGGCAATAATCGTTTCTATTCCGTTGATATTCAGCAGATATGTTGAAAATGAGAAAATCTGAATGATATACCCATTTTGTCTACTGCATATTCAGTTCACAAATGAATTTATAGCGTTATGGAATTCGTTTCGGAATCCCTGGGCAACATTGCAAAAAATATTCATTATTCAGTTATTTCGTAATAAGTTTGGGTTGCACTGACGTTTGTGTAGCAGAATACAATCTTCACTTGCAGGGTTTTTTTTTTGTATTGTCATTATTTTTCGGAATTGTTTATAGCTGATTTTTCGGAGACAGACAAAAAAATACATCCATACACACAACCACAGACACACAAACAATCACACAGACACACAAACAATCACAAAGACACAATCAATCACAAAGACACAATCAATCACACAGAACACAAACAATCACACATACACAAACAATCACGCAGACACACAAACAATGACACAGACACAAACAATGACACAGACACAAACAATCACACAGACACAAACAATCACACAGACACAAGCAATCACACAGAACACAAACAATCACACAGACACAAACAATCACACAGACACAAGCAATCACACAGAACACAAACAATCACACAGACACACAAACAATCACACCGTCACTCAAACAGACACACACACTCTATCATCTTCAAGAA
>NW_028234405.1:36208662-36211014 GCF_977035675.1 Penaeus japonicus
CAATATATATATATATATATATATATATATATATATATATATATATAATAAATATATAGTATATATATATAATATATATATATATATATATATATATATATATATTATATATATATATATATATTATATATGTGTGTTGTATATATATATATATATATATATATATACGTATATATATATATATATATATATATATATATATATATATATATATATATATATATATGTATGTATACGTATATACGTAGATAGATAATATATGTATATATATATATATATATATATATATATATATATATATATATATATATATATATATATATCTATATATATATAAGATATAGATATAATATATATATATATATATATAATATATATATATATATATATATATACATATATATACATATATATATATATATAATATATATATATATATATATATATATATAT
Source organism: Penaeus japonicus (assembly GCF_977035675.1). Lineage (NCBI taxonomy): Eukaryota > Metazoa > Arthropoda > Malacostraca > Decapoda > Penaeidae > Penaeus > Penaeus japonicus. The sequence goes on from NW_028234405.1 coordinate 36,209,116, forward strand.
ATATATATATATATATATATAAATATATATATATACATATATATCAGAGAGAAGGCTCTTACTCAGGATATTGCTGAAGTGCCGCAGCTCTGCAGTCGAAGGATCTGGGTCGCGGTGTCAAGAGAGTGCCACGTTTGACAAGTGATTGCAATGGCTCTGAAAGGATGAGCAAGAAGGGGGTGGGGAGGGGGGGAGGCGGTTTGTTTGTGTGTGGGTGTGTGTGTTTGAGTTTGTGTGTATATATGATTGTGTTTGTGTGTATGTGTTTTTGTGCGTGTCTATGTGTGTGTTTGTGTATAGATGATTGTATTTGTGTGTTTGTGTGTGTGTGTGTGTGTGTGTGTGTGTTTTATATGATTATATTTTCTTTCTTTCTTTTCAGTAATATTAATGACATATTAACCAAAGGATAATAAAATATATCTATGCATTATTGTACCTATAATTGTGTTTCCTTTTTCATTAACCAAAATTATAAAACAGTAAGAAAAAAAATGTATTAATTAATATAAACAGACGCACACACACACAAAACAGATATATTCATTTGTATATTTTACTTTATTTCTCTTCTGAAAAGATTGGCAGTTTTTATAATACAAAGGACAATTAATTTCAGCTATACAATTCTCGTTACATCATTTACCTACTTGAGTTTTTTTGTTTTTTTTTTGTTTTTTTTTTCCTTTTAGGTGCAAAACAAACACAAAAAGTTAATAAAATTATCTAATGATTTCTACCGTGCCTTCTGCATTAACAGATTAAGTATTTTATGACACATTTTTCTCTCTCGTAAACCTTTCTCGCTCACTTTATCAAGATACGGAGAAATATAATATTGTATCTTGTTAACTTCTGATGAGTTGTTATTATAATGATGGTAATAATGATGATAACAGTGATGATAAGGATAATTATGGTGAAAATAATCATAACATTAATGATGATAATGATGTGATAGTGATGATAATAATGATAATTAAGATGATAATAGTAATAAGAATCTAAATTATGATAATTGTATTGATATTATAACAAAAATAAAAATGGTAGTAACAATGATATTGTTAAAGTTGATAATAGTAATTATCATGATAAGGTTAACAATAATGATGATAAAAACAATAATCAAAACAACAGTAATAATAATGATAGTAATAATGATGATAATGTTGACAACAACAATGGTAATAATTACCATAATTATCACTATTGCTGTCATCATTATCATTGTCCTTATCATTATCATTGCTATGATAATGCTAAGAATGATAATAATAATAATAATAATAGGGATAATGATAATAATCATGAAAACAATTATAATAATGATAACGACAATAATGATGAAAATTACAACAATAATAATGATGATAACATTAAAACAATGCGAATGATAATTATAATGACGACAGAAGTAACAATAATATCATAATAGCAATAGAAGTAAGGAAAATAATGTAATGATTATGATGGTAAAATTAAATAATGATGATAATGATGTGGATAGTATCAACAAAATATAATAATGATAATAACAATGATGATAATGCAAAGAATGATAATAATGATAATGATAATAATATCATCTTTCCTTCCCACTCTTCCTCCCTCCTTCCCTCCCTCCCTCCATTCTTCCCGCCTTCCCTCCCTCTCTCAATCCTGCCCTCCCTCCCTTCTTCTTTCCTCCTTTCCTCCTTCCCTCCCTCCCTCCCTCCTTCCCTTATTCCCTCCCATCCTCCCATCCCTCGCTCCCTCACTCCCCTCCCCTCCTCCCATCCCTCCCATCCTCCCATCCTCCCATCCCTCGCTCCCTCACTCCCCTCCCCTCCTCCTCCTCCTCCTCCTCCTCCTCCTTCAACAGAATGCCTTGGTAGTGGCGTCCAAGTGTGATCCTCC
>NW_028234405.1:36211114-36213614 GCF_977035675.1 Penaeus japonicus
TTCTTTTTTTTTTATTTCCTTTTCCCTCCTTCTTCGTTTTTTTTCTCTTTTCCCTCTCTGAGTTGACAAAGGGGGGTGAGGGGAGGGGGAGGGGAAGCAAAAGGTATAGGGGGAGGAAGAGAAAAGGGGGGTACCGAGATGGGGTGGGCAGGGGGGGGGTGAGTTGAGATTAAAGGGGGTTTAAGAGGGGGGGGGGAAGAGGAGGAGGGAGGAGATTAGTTGGGGGAAAGGTTTGGAGGGGGGGGAAGAGGGGGGAGAGGGGGTGGCAGTAGGGGGGGGAGATAGGGAAAAGGGGGATAAATAATATGTTATGAGATGTAGAAGGTGGGGGGGGGGGCAGGTAAAGGGAGAGTTTTAGGGGGAAGGGGAGGTGTCCTCAAAAGGAAAAGGGAAAAGGGAGAGGGGGGTTGTCAGAGGGAAGGCCGGAGGAGGAGAAACTTTTGGGGAAAAGGGTTTAAGGAAGGGGGGGAAAAAGGGGAGGAAAAGGGGGGGGGGGGGGGGGAAATGTAGGGATTAAGGGACATTTTTAAGGCTGGGTTACAGATAAAAACGCAGTTTTTCCTGCTCTTTTTTTTAGGATGACAAGTTCTCGTGTGCCCGGACATATCGGGGCGCTATTGCCTCCCCAAAAAAAAAAAAAAAAAAAAAAAAAAAAAAAAAAAAAAAAAAAAAAGTGGATTGGGTTAAACCGTGTAATTTTTTCTTTTTTTGTTTTTTATTTATTATTCCCTTTTCCCTTTTTTAAAATTCTTTTTTTTTCAAATTCATCCTTTTTTGTTTTTTTATTTTTCTCTTCTTTTTATGTTTTTAAATTATTTTATCTATATTTTATTTGCTTCGACAACATTTTCTCCTTTTTTTGTGGGGTGTGTGTTTATATATATAATATATATATATATATATAAATAAAAAAAATTATATATATATATATTATATTTATATTATATATATAATATATATAAATATTATATATATATATAATAAATATATATATAAAAAAAAATACATATTATAATACAAAAATAATAAAAATAATATAAAATATATTATATATATATAATAAATATATTTTTTTATATATATTAATATATATTTATATATAATAATAAAATATTAATATATAATATAATATATATATATATAATATCATATAGTATAATAATATATATATATATATATAATATATATAAAATATTATATAATATATATATAAATAAAAATAGATATAGATATAGATATTGATATAAAAATATTATATATAAAAATATATATATAATATATATATATAATAAATATTTATAAAAATTATATATATATAAATATATATATATATTATTATATAATGTTATAACTAAAAATTTTTTTATATAATTTATATATATATATATATATAAAATATATATATATATATTTTTATATATAATATATAATACAAAATATAATATATACATACATAATAATATATATATATAAAAATTTTATATATATATATATATATAATATATATAATATTAAATATATATATATATATATATAATAAATAATAATAAATTATAATATATTAATTGCATATAGTGGTGTTAATATATATAAAATATAAATATATAATATATAAAAAATAATAATATATAGTTATATATATATAATAATATATTTAGTATAGATATAGAATAATAATTTTTTTTATTAAATAATTATATATATAAATATAATAAAAAATATATTATTTTTAATAATATATAAAATATATATATATATAAAATAAAATTAAAATAAAAATTTTTAAAATATATAATATATAATATATATATATAAAATATTATATAATAAATATATATATCTATATATATAAATAAATTTTATTTAATAAAAAAATATATAAAACATATATCAAGAGAAAAGGGCTCTTCTCAGGATATTCTGAAGGCCGCAGCTCTGCAGTCGAAGATCGGGTCGGGGGTGTCAAAGGGGCCCACGTTTGAAAAAGTGATCCCAATGGCTCTGAAAGGAGAGCAAGAAGGGGGGGGGGGGAGGGCGGTTTGTTTTTTTGTGTGGGTGTGGTGTGTTTGAGTTTGGTGTTATATAAGATTGTTTTTGTGTAATGTGTTTTTTTTGTGCGTGTTTTATGGTGTGTTTTTTGTATAGATGATTGTATTGTGTGTTTGTGTGTGTGTGTGTGTGTGTGTTGGGTTTTTATGATTAATTTTTCTTTTCTCCCTTTCTCTTTTTCAGTAATATAACCAAAGATAATAAAATATATCTATGCCTATTATTGTACCTAAAAATTGGGTTTCCGTTTTTCAATTAACCTAAATTATTAACACGGTAAGAAAAAAAAATTGTAATTAAGATTAAAACAAACATACCGCATCAAACACACAAAACAGATATGATCAGTTGTTAAATTTTCCATTAATTCCTCTTCTGACAAAAAAGATTGCAGTTGTTATTAAACAAAGGACAATTATTTTTCAGCTATACCATTTCCGTTACATCATTT
>NW_028234405.1:36233614-36234962 GCF_977035675.1 Penaeus japonicus
CTCCTCTCTCTCTCTCTCCTCTCCTCTCTCTCTCTCTCGCTCTCTCTTTGTCGCTCACCCGCTCCTCCCTCTCTTTCCCTCCCTCCCTTTCCCTCTTCCCACACCCCCATCCCCCTCACTCTCTCTCCGTCTTTCTCATCTCTCCTCTCACTCTCTCCACTCCCCCACCCCATCCTCCTCCTCTTCTCATCTCTCTCTCTCCTCTTCACTCTCTCTCCTCTCTATCTTTTGTCGCACTCCTCTCCCCCCCCCCTCCCCTCTCTCCCTCTCTCCCTACGCTCCCATCCCCTCCCCCCCCCCTCTCTCTCTCCCTCTTTCTCTCCCCTCTTCACCCCCTCCCCTCTCTCCTCTCTCTCTCCTTCTCTCTCTCACCATCTCCCATTCACTCTCTCTATTTCCCCTCCCTCTCATCTCTCTCTCTCACCTCTCCCACACTCACACTCCTCACTCTCTCTAACTCCAACTCACACTCCTCCACTCTCTCTCTCCATACACCACTCTCATTCCTCTACACACCCTCTCTCCTCTTCTCACCTACCACCACTCTCACTTCCTCTCTCACCTCCTCTCTCCCTCTCTCTCTCTCTCCTACTCTCTCTCTCTCCCTCTCTCCCCCTCTCTCTACTCTTCTCTCTCCACCCCCCCCTCACCATCCCATTCCCCACCCCCTCTCTTCTCACCTCTCCCCCTCACCTCTCCTCCCTACCCTCCTCTCCTCCCCTCATTCCACCCCTCTCGCTTATCTCTTCCCCTCGCTCTTCCTCTCCATCTCCCTCCTCTACCTCCATCCTCCTTTCCTCCCTCCCCCTCTCTCTCTCCCTCCTCCTCCTACTCATCCCTCCCATCATCCTATCTACTCTCTCTCTCACTCTCTTCTCGCACTCCCCTCTCCTCTCTCTCACTCTCTCTCACTCTCTCTCCTCTCACCTCTCTCACTCACTCTTCTCTCTCCCTCTCTCATCCCACTCCTCTCTCTCTCCTCTTCTCACTCTCATCCTCACTCTCTCTCTCCTCCTCTCTCTCTCCTTCCTCTCCTCTCTCTCTCATCACTCTCTCCCAGACCGACGACGTTCCTTAATACATGATATGCGCGTGGGATCCAGGTGAAGGAACATAGACTTGCTAAGCGCCGAGATTAAGACGTTTGTCCAGCAATGAGAAAAATAGGCCCATTGATGTGTGTGTAGTGTTGTGTTGACATTTTTGTCCCTCTTGGCTTGGCTTTTGCTCTCTCTTTTTCTCTCTCTCTGTTCTTTGGAACTACTACTGTCTCTCTCCCTTTACCAACTTGTATGTAGGCTTATAAATCTATAATACCTCCTCTCTCTCTCCTCTCTCTCTCTCTCTA
>NW_028234405.1:36250062-36255062 GCF_977035675.1 Penaeus japonicus
TTCTTCATTATAATCTTTAATTTATCATTCAATATAATGCAATACCATTACTGATTCTCACCATCCTTTTCATTTTTTTTTTTTTTATTTCTTTATTATAACATTTGGGTGAAAATATAACCCAATCGCCATAACCTTTGTTGATTACGGAACCTAGTGTTGAACCATAAAGTAGAACATTACGTGTGTGGAATTTAATTAAAATCATCAGTCCAGCTGACAAGAACTCTATTAAGGATCATTAATATTTCAATGGCTGTGATTATGTAGAACCGTATTAAATAAATATATTCAATAAACTGTGAATGGCTGTAATATTACTAGGTGACAGTGACATGTTGTATTCGAAAAATCATTTAGATATTTGGATTTGTACTTAATGTGCTTCTAAAAAAAACGTTTCTAAAATGTTTCTATTAAGTTAATACAAAGAGAAAACGAATTAGAACAAATAGATGAATGAATTCTCCTCCTTCTCCTCTTCCTCCTTCTCTTTCTAAACTAAAGAGATGAATAAACCAACAACAAAAAATAGAAAAAAGGAATAGAGAAAATCAAAAGCAAGAAATAGGGAGACGAAACACCGAGATTAAAGGAAAGAGACAACAGAACACAAAGCTCGGGGCTTAAACACGGGGATACCTTCGCTCTAACACGCTCTTTCCTTTTCGACTGAAATCTTAAACTTAGAGAAAAAGAAAAGATGATATAGACAGTCTGTGAATGAAAGAGGTTTAGAGATTGTAACTCTATTCGGTTGTATCAAGTTGTTGTTTTGAGCAAGTTTGATGTTACTATAATATATCTTGTGATGAAAGTGTTATCATGGACTTGATATGAATTACTTGTTCTGTTTAATTTTGGAAGTTATCTTTGCATGTATTCAGTAGAGGTATGCATGCAATCACGCGTAAATGAGCTACCGCTCAGCGAAATAACACAAACACACAAACACTCACACACACAAACACACTCTCAAAACTATCCCTCTTCCCTTCCATAACTTGAAAAAAGAAAAAAAGAAAGAAAGAAAGAAAAAAAAACACTTAACACGCTAATAATAGTAACGTCACCAGCAAACAAGGAGAAAAATATATGAGTAAAACAAAGAAAATCAAAGATAAAAAAAAGGTATCTGCACCACTCCCCCTCCCCCTCCCCTTTCTCGCGCTCACTGACCCCCTCCTTCGCCCCCAGCCCCAGCCCCATCCTCACCCCTCTACATCCGGGCCACCGTGTTATACAGGAATGTGTGAAGCCGCCGAAGATAAATGAATAAAAAACCGGCTCGTGTTGCACAGGGCGCTGAACGAACCAATTAGGTGATAAAAAAAAAAAGGGAACGAAAAGGGTTTAGAAAATACGAAAAGCAGAAGAAATACGAAAACATACGGAAAGAGTGTTAAGGATGTGACATTTAGGCTTAGATGAAAGATAGAAATGTGAATATATAAGTGAAATGAGTTTTGGAAGTACGAGAAGAGGGAGAAATATATAAATAATGAATAACTAACATATGCAAGTTATAAAATAGTGAAAAATAGAAAAAATAATAATGAATAAGTGTCTTAGGCATAAGATAAAATTAAAAGATACAGCATAGGCCTAAAAATGATGAATTGATATTCAGTATGAGTAAGGAAATGAATGATTAGGTAAACAAATTAATGAATAAATAAACTAGTAAACGATGATAAGAAAAAAAAAACAAGGAAAAGAGCTACACAGTATAAATTTTTTATTGCTTTATTAGAGAGAGAGAGAGAGAGAGAGAGAGAGAGAGAGAGAGAGAGAGAGAGAGAGAGAGAGAGAGAGAGAGAGAGAGAGAGAGAGAGAGAGAGAGAGAGAGAAAGAGAAGAGAGGAGAGAGAGAAGAGAGAGAGAGAGAAGAGAGAGAGAAAGAAGAGAGAGAGAGAGAAGAGGGAGAGAGAGAAGAGAGAGAGAGAGAGAGAGAGAGAGAGAGAGAGAGAGAGAGAGAGAGAGAGAGAGAGAGAGAGAGAAATAGAGAGAGAGAGAGGAAGGAAGGAGAGAGAGAAAAGAGGAGGAAAGTAAGAAGAAAAAGAGGTAGACGAGGCAGAGAGGAGGAGGAGTGGGCAGGGAGAGAAGAAGAGAGAAGAGCGAGGAAGAGAAGCGAGAGGGAAGAGAGAGGAAAAAAGAGGAAGATGCAGGGAAGAGAAAGAGAAGGAAATAAGAACGAGAGAGAGTGAAGAAGAGAAAAGGAGAAGATTGAGAATGAGGAGAGAAGAGAGAAGTAGAAGAGTGAGTAGGAAAAGACGCAAAAGAGAAAAGGGAGGATGAGTAAGAAAGGGAAGAGGGTATAAGAAAGAAAAGGAGAGAGAAGAAAGACGATTTGGAAAGATAGAGCAGAGAAGGGGGAAGAAAAAGGAGAAGAGATGAGGCGGGTAGAGGAGAGGAGGGAAGGAGGTGGGGAGAAGAGAGAGAGATGTGAAGAGGAGAAGGAAGGGAAGAGGAGAAGTGAGGGGAGAGGAGAAGAAGAGAGAGGGCGAGGGCGAGGGAGAGAGATAGTGGAGGTGTAGAGAAGAGGAGAAGAGAGAAAGAGAGAAAGAGGGAGTGTGAGAGGGAAGTGGAGGTGGAGGTGGAAGGAAGAGGATGAGAAGGGGGAGGTGAAGAGGATGAAGAGGTTAGAGAAGGAGGGAAGGGAAAGGAGAGTGAGAAGGGGGGGAAGGAAAGAAAAGAAGAAAGAGAGAGAATAGTAGAAAGAGGAGAAAAGTGAGAGAGAGAGGAGGGGTGAAGAGGGAGAGGAGAGGATGAGGAGTAGAGCAGAAGAGGGGGGGAGTGAGAGGGGTCGGTGAGGGGAGAGGGGAGGAGATGGGGGGAAGTGGGGAGAGAGAGAGAGAGAGGAGAGATGGGCGGAGAGAGAGAGGAGAGAGAGAGAGTGAAGGGGTGGGACGGAAGAGGCGAGAGGAGTGAGAGAGGGAAGTGAGGGAGAAGGGGAGAGATGAGATGCTACGAGGAGAGGGAGAGAGGAGGGAGAGGGGAGAGGGGGAGGAGTGAAGGAAGAGTGAGGACAGATGAGAGGAGAGAGTGAGCGTGAGAGAGTAGAGAAGCGTGAGTGGGAGGAGGGGAGGAGAGTGGGGGAGATGAAAGGAGGAAAGAGAGAAAAGAAGAAAGATGAGGAGAAGAGGAAAGAGAGTAGAGAGGTAGAAAAAGAAGATGAAGAGAAGATAAAGAATGAAAGAGCAGATGATGGAAGAAGAAAGAAGAAAAGAGTAAAAGTAGAAATTACAGAGAAAGAGAGGAAAGAGAGGAAAAAGAGAGAGAGAAGTATGAAGAGGGGAGAGTAAGAAGAAATGAAAAGAACGAGAAGAGAGATAAGAAGAGAAGAGAAAGATGAATAGATGAGTAAGAGCAGAGAAGTGATGAGAAGAACAGAGAAAAAAGAGACCGAGCAAGAAGGAGACATGAGAGACGCACGAAGAAGAAACGAAGAAGAATGACGAGATATGGATGGAGAGAAGAAAAGAGAGAAAGGAGAAGAAAGAAAGATAGAAGAAGGAGAAGAAGAGTAAGAGATGAGACGATGAGAAGAAAATAGGAGAAAAAGAGAAGAGAGGGTGGGGGAGAGAGAGTGAAGAGAGACGAGGAAGTAAAATATAATGGGAGTAGAAACAAAAAGAGAAACAAAGAAGAGATGTATGAGTCGAGGAAGTGCGTTAATGTGGTAGAATGGGGGAGGGAGTGAGGTTGAGAGAGAGAGACGGAAGGGCGGAGAATTGAGAATGTGAAAGAGAGAGAGAGAGAGAAGAGGATGATGAGAGAGAGAGACGAAGAGAGAGAGAGATTGAGAGAGAGATGAGAGAGAGATAGAGATGAGAGAGATGAACGAAGAGAGAGAGAGAGAAGAGAGAGAGAGAGAGAGAGAAAGAGAGAGAGAGAGAGGGAGAGAGAGAGAGAGAGAGAGAGAGAGAGAGAAAGAGAGAGAGAGTCTGGGGGGATCTCGCTCTCGCTCCCTTCTTCGCACCCCCCATCTCGCTCGCTTAATCCTCCGAATAGATCAACTCACAAGGGGAAAAAAAGACTTTCGGAACAGCAATTCAACTCACGCGAGGATCAAGGAGTTAGGTTAAATATATCAGAAACGGCAGATGTAACAGAATTGTAATTATCTTATTTCATAATTGCTTTTCGCTATTTCATGATGTTACTACAGTTAACGAGAGGATTTTTACTAAGAGAGAGGGTAAAAGGGTAAAATGTGAGTGAACGGAGAGGAGAAGTGTATATAGATATATAGATACCTACGTACATGTCTAGAGAGAGTAAGATAGACAGATAGATATAGGGAGACAGAGATAGACATACAAACAGACAGAGGTAGAGACAGAAACAGATACACAGACAAACAAAGTAAAGAAGAAAAAGAAAGAAAAGAAAAAAAAAACAGAAAATAAAATAGAAAAGATAGCTAGGGTGAAAGTGAAGAAAAAACAGAGAAAAGAAAAGAGAGAGAAAAACAGAGATCAAGTAAGAAAAAGATCGAAAACAAAAGAGAGTCGAAAACCGGCCTCGATTTGACCCTCTCACGTCAAAATGCGCACACAACACACAGCTGTCGCGATCGCAAACCCCTATGGAAACAGAGTGCGTGCAAGGACTGAACACACACGCCGACACACACGGATTAACAGATAGACACACACACACGCACGAGCACACACACACACACACACACATACACACACACACACACACACACACACACACAGACCGACATACAGGGTCAGACAGACGCGGATATCACACACATGTACTTGCGCGTGGACACAACCCCCCCCCCCACACACACACACCCACACACACGCACACACACAAGCGAACCGACACGAGACAAATAATGCTCTCCTCCCTTCCGCCCTCGCGTCCTCCTACTCGGCCAGCCAACGGCAATTCGGTGCTAGAGAAAGGGAGTCGAGTAGAGAGCATTCTAGAACAGGATTTCCTCTCCCGTGCTAGTTAACAATTCCATTTGATCATCCTCAA
>NW_028234405.1:36257562-36260062 GCF_977035675.1 Penaeus japonicus
AGAAGAAAAACGAGAAAAAAGAAATAAGAAAAAAGAAAAAAAGAAATAAAAACGATCTGGTGGGGACGTGGGGGCGGGGGAGGGTAGGGGGTCATAGAACAAAGAAGGAAGTAAAGAATATAATTAAAAGTAAATGACGTGCGAGTGAAAGAGAGGCGAAAAAGGGGAGAGGAAGGGATAAAGAAAAAGGGTTGGTTTGTCCCTTCTCTTTCTCTCTCTCTCTCTCTCTCTATCTACTCCCTCGCTCCTCACTCCCTCCTCCCCCTATTCTCTATCCTCTCATTCTTCACCTCGTCATACCCCCCTCTCTATCTATCTATCTATCTATTTATCTATCTATCTTATTCTCTCATTCTCTCACTCACTCACTATATCTCTCTCTCTGTCTATCTATCTATCTATCTATCTATCTATCTATCTTATTCTCTCATTCTCTCACTCACTCACTCACTATATCTCTCTCTCTGTCTATCTATCTATCTATCTATCTATCTATCTATCTTACTCTCTCCTTCTCTCATTCTCTCACTCTCTTTCTCTCTCTCTCTCGATCTATCTATCTATCTATCTATCACTCTCTCTATATACATATCTTTCTTTCTCTCACTCTCAGTCTTGCTATCATTGCTACCATACAATCGAATATCATTGAAATAATGCACATGTTTGCACGGCTGACATCAACTTGCATGTCCTTCTCATCATCACATACATCTCTCGCAATGGTTCATGTGCTAATGCAACATATTAGAACACCTCCCTCTTCACTCCGCATTATCACATTGCAAATATGCGATTCATTGTTGTTTTTACATAATTACCATAATTCATTCTATCATCTCCTAGCTGGAGACTTAAAAGTAGCCCTCACTCTATGACATATTGTGGTAGAGTTTCGTGTGTAAGTAAAAAGACTCTTATTCTGCAATGTTCTTTGTACCTCAAGCCAGTCTTAAACCATTTATACTTGTAAGGGTTCACCTCCGTAGCCATTACAATTTTGTTGGTCTTTTTTCTCCACTGTTTAATATTTTATTTTTTCTTTTTCTATTCCTTCCACTTTTTCCACCCCCTCATTTCTTATTTTTTTGTCTCTTATCTCGTCTCATCTCTGCTCTTGTCTCTTCTGCTGTCTTGTCTTTCACACTCTTCACTTCTTGTCTTTCTTTCACTCGTATTTTTGTTTCTCTCTCTCTCTCTCTCTCTCTCTCTCTCTCTCTCTCTCTCTCTCTCTCTCTCTCCGCTCCTCTCATCCATCCCTCTCTCTCTCTCTCTCATCCCCCTCCCATTCTCTCTCTCCTCTCTCACTCCTCCTCGTTTGCTCTCTCTCTCTCTCTCTCTCTCTCTCTCTCTCTCTCTCTCTCTCTCTCTCTCTCTCTTTCTTTCTTTCTTTCTCTCCCTCCCGCTCTCCCTCCCCACCTCCGTCCCTCCCCTCCCTCCCTCCTTCTCTCCCTACTTCTCTCCCTCCCTCCTTCCCTCCCTTCCTCCCTCCCTCTCTCTCTTTCTCCTTCCCTCTCTCTCTGTCTCTCTCATTCTCCCACATCCGCTGGCTTCGTATTGTTATTGCTATCTATGGCTCTTCTACAGCTTTCATTTCTCTGGCCTTTCTGATGTCTCCCTTTCCATTTTCTCGATATTGTTCTTTCTGATGTTCTCCGGGTATTCGTTATTGTTCTTGTTCTTTTGTTATTGACGGCAGAATAACGACCCTTGCTTTGTAATGGATGTTGGTGTTATTACTGCCCGTAGTTCGAATCGTTATTATAGCCTTAATGGTGATGTGTGATGAGTGTTCTAATTCTATTGCTGTTGTTGTTTTTAAGGAATGTGTTTGTTGTTATGATGTTTTTTTCTAATTCGCTTAACACTTCTTGGTTAATTGCAAGGCATATATTATTCAACAACTTTTTTTTATAATTTATTTGTATATTTCTTCGTTTATTGAGATGCTATTGATAAGTTGATGAAGATGATGATGATGTGGATGACAGGTTGCTGATGATAATTGGTGTTATCATTATTATTATCATGATTCTTTAAGATCATTATTATCACTGTTATTATTATCATTATCATTATCGTTATCCACATTATCATTATCCTCTTTCTCAATATCAGCATTGTTATCAGTAACTTTTAGTATTGTTGTTGTTGTTATTATTATCATCATTATCATCATCATCATTACCATTGTTACAATATTCATAATTATTATTACTATCATTATTATAATTATTGTTATTAATATTATCATTGTTGTTGTCATCATTGTCATTATTGCTATTATTATCATCATCATCACCGATTTCATAATCATCATTATTATTACCACAATCATTATCATCATTATTACTATCATTACCATCATTATTATCAATATTAGTATTAGCAGCAGTAGTATCACTATCATAATCGTTCCTATCACTACTATTCCTCTTCCTTCCCTCCTCATTTTTCTTTAATCTCCCCCTGTTCCCTGTCATATTTGCAATAATTCTCT
>NW_028234405.1:36277562-36282562 GCF_977035675.1 Penaeus japonicus
CGCGGTCAGATCTTATGGAGAGATTTTCCCCAAGAACCCTTTCTCTTATTGCCAATGAAATGTCTTCGAGGCGCTGTCGACCAATGAGCGCGCAGGACCCCCACGTCCATCCAATAAACGATCGGAAATGTGGCGGCCAATGAGATCGCGAAGCAGCCGATCCTCCCTTTCGCGCGCTGGATCAGAATCGGATTCCTCCTATGACCTCCGGGAACCTAAGTTTGGATCCTCACTTGCACACGCCGGTCATATCAACCCCGTTATTGTTCTCTTGGGATTTTTCTTCTCCTTTATTTTTTCCGGAGGTGAAGGTAAGGACACAACGGAGGGGGAATAGAAAGAGGAAAGAATATAGGATGGAAGAGGGCAATAAAGAGATAGGTGAGGGAGAGGGAAAATAACCTTAGAGATAGACAGACAGACAGATAGAAAGAGACAGAGAGAAGAAGAGGGAGGGAGAGAATTTAAAGATACCGAGAGAGAAAGATATGATTTAAAGATACCGAAAGAGAAAGAGAGAGAGTTAAAGACAGAAAGAAAGAGCGAGAGATATGCAAAACCAAACATCCCCGATTAATCCCATATTAGTTACTCCACTTGGCACCCATCACGCAAACATAATCCTTCCGCCATCCCAGAAGTAGGGCGAAAGTCCATCGTCGACGCCTTCAGTATCACGATCCGAATGATAAAGGTGTCTTGGATACGACATTAATCAAAGTTGATCATATTGCACCTTAGGTCATTATGCATCTTAGATTTATAAAAATGGGGGGGAATTTCGAGCTGAGATAATTAGTCTGCACTTGAAGAAGATGGATATCGGCGTCTTTGGCAGAGAACTGACTTGAGTTATCTTGTTATGACGGCGACGCTCGGATATTGAGGCGGACACGTAACAGCCGATCATCAGAATCACCTTTTCTATTTCTTTTCTTTTTTTTTGGATTCTTGATCTATATCATTAGGATTCTATTCCTGGGGGGGGTGGGAGGGGGGGATTTCACCCTTTCATCGTGGGGTTATTGTCTCTTCCTGTCTATCTCTGGCTCTGTTTGTCTCTCCCATTCTGTCTCTGACGGTTTGTCTGTCTGTCTGTCTGTTTGTCTGTTTCTCTCTCTCTCTCTCTCTCTCTCTCTCTCTCTCTCTCTCTCTCTCTCTCTCTCCCTCCCTCCCTCTCTCTCTCTCTCTTTGTTTCTCTTTCCCTTTCCCTTTCCCTTTCCCTCTCCCTCCATCCCCTTATCTGTCTCTACCCATCTGTCTATCTATCTGTCTTTGTGTTTGCCAGGGGAAATTTTCAGCTAACACGGTGGGCTGATGCAACGGATTTTGCTAGACGGTGTTCGCGGTGGACTTTGTGGATGATTCCGTTACTTTTAGAGTAAGCAAACTGGTTGAGTGGGTGAAACAGCGGTATTTTCACCGGTGAGTCTTCTAGCATATTTGTTTTATTTCTTTTTTATTTTATTTTTGTTAAACCGAAGGGTGTAGCAGCTGTATCTTATTTCTTCTTTTTCTTCTTCTTATCATTAGTATTTGTTATCATTTCTGTTGTTATATCTATCTTAATAAAAGATGCTATATTTCTATTTTGAATTTCTTTATATCAGTTGTTTCCTTTTTTTTCTTTCTTTATTTCTTTTCATAGAAACCAAGCAGTAAAATGGTTGCATACATCCAGCCGAAAGAGTGAATGGCAGAGGAAGTTTTGACTCAAACAGTCACCCTCACAAACCAACCAGTCAACCACTCAGCTTAACTCAACCAGTCACCTTCCACCCTTCCTGCTGTCCACGAGAATAGTATTGACTCCGTTGTCAGCCATTGCTGTCACGATCAGCATCACGGTCAATGGGCATTTGGTTCTGCAATTGATTCGTGTGTATGGCCAACACGGACATCTTTTTTTATAGCACGAGTTTGTATTGAGGTATGGGTGAATGCATGATTTTTATGTTGTGTTCGTGTTTGTATGTGTTTGATGTTTCCCTTTTGTGAGTGTGTTATGCGTCCGTTTGAATGTAGAGACATAAAAGTATATGGGGGCTGTGTACATGCTGTGTCTATATAGAGATTATGTTCATAGATAGGAAGAGACATAAATATTATGACAATATATATGCGGGTGTGTGTGTATATATAATATAATAATAATATATATATTATATATATATATATATATATATATATATAATATATATATAATATTATATATAATATTATATATATATATATATATATAATATAATTATATTATAAATATATTAATATGTTGTTATGTGTGTGTTGTGGTGTGGTGTTGTGTTGTGTTGTAGTGTTTTGTGCTGTGTGTGTGTGTGTGTGTGTGTGTGTGTGTGTGTGTGTGTGTGTGTGTGTGTGTGTGTGTTATATATATATATATATATATATATATATATATATATATATATATATACATATATATCTGTATATCACACAAACACACACACACACACAAGCACACACGATACCCTCACGAACACGCAAAGGTTTCCACACGTACACACCCAATATTCAGCGCGTTTCCAAATCAAATCAAGATTTAATTACTTCCATTCTGATCAGTACACATCATCCATGCGTAATATATATAAAGCAAACCCAACAGCACTCATTTAATTTTCATTTCGTTTGTTTATTAGGTGATTATTTTCGTTTCTTCTACGTGATAATGGTAGTGGTGGTGATAATGATGATGATGGTGATGAGGGTGATAGTGATGGTGAGATGATGATGATTCACATGATGGTGATGATGATGGTGATGATGATGGTGAGATGATGATCATTATTATGATGGTGATGGCTATGATGATCATGATGATGATGTTGATCGTGATGATGATCATAATGATGACATGATGATGATGATGTGTCTCTGATCGTGATGATGATCTCTAATGATGACACTGATGATCTGAGGGGAGGTGTGGATCTTTATGATCCCTCTCTCTCTCCTCTCCTCTCTTCTGTGAAGATGGTGATGGTGATGTGATAATGAGAGGATGATTATGATGATGATGATGATGATGATAGCAATAATTATTAAGATTAAAGATTATGATCATAAGTATAATGAGGACAACGATAGTAATAGTAATATATATATAATAGTAATAAAGTAATATACATACGCTATCTCTCTCTCTCTCTCTCTCTCTCTCTCTCTCTCTCTCTCTCTCTCTCTATCTCTCTCTCTCTCTCTCTCTCTCTCTCTCTCTCTCTCTCTCTCTCTCTCTCTCTCTCTCTCTCTCTCTCTCTCTCTCTCTCTCTCTCTCTCTCTCTCTCTCTCTCTTTCTGTGTTTCTCTCACTTTCTGTGTCTCTGCGTGTGTATCTCTCTCTCTCTCTCTCTCTCTCTCTCTCTCTCTCTCTCTCTCTCTCTCTCTCTCTCTCTCTCTCTCTCTCTCTCTCTCTCTCTCTCTCTCTCTCTCTCTCTCTCTCTCTCTGTGTCTCTGTGTGTGTATCTCTCTCTCTCTCTCTCTCTCTCTCTCTCTCTCTCTCTCTCTCTCTCTCTCTCTCTCTCTCTCTCTCTCTCTCTCTCTCTCTCTCTCTCTCTCTCTCTCTCTCTCTCTCTCTCTACCTCTCTCTCTCTCCCTCTTTATTCGGAAGTGAAACTGATGGTGAGTAATGGGGTGATTGCAATTATGATGATAATGATGATCTCGCTTGTGATGATTATGTGTCATGTTGGTAAGTATGATGATAGTCAAGACGGTTATGATAAGTATATGGTGATAGTGATGATTATTTTGATGGTGATGAGCAGGATTAAAATGGTGATGATTATGATAATGTTGATGATAATAGCTAAGATGATGATGATGTTAATGCTGATAATGATAATGAGAACATTACGATAGTAATGATGATGGTGATGGTGAAGATGACAGTGATGATGATGATGAAAGTGTCATTGCGGAAAATGAACAGTGTGATGATGGAACGAGGATTGATAAGAAATGTAAAAACAAAACAAAAAAAACAACGAAATGACAATAAAAGCGAACTGATTAATTAATATTGGAATAAAAATGAAATACAGTGAAATAAAAATATATGATTTTTATGAATTGAAAGAGAGAGAATATGCAATAATGTGAGTTATGACACACTATCGACATATGAGAAAAGTGGTTGATAATAAGAGTATATAAGTAAGAAAACAAGCGAGTGAATCAACAAGTACAACAGCCAAAAAAAAATAGATAAAAAAAATAAAAACAATAAACAAGGCAACTAAATAAACACAAGAACAAACACACGAACAGACAAACGCAAGAGCAAAAACAACAACAACAACAAGCAAACACACGAACAATCACAAGAACTAACACACAAACACAAGAAGTAAGGAACAAACACACAAACAAGCACACGAACAAACAACGAAACGAACACACAGACAATCAAACAAACACGTGAATAAACACACGATCAAACAAACAAACAAACACACGAGCAAACCAGACAAACAATCAAACGAACAAAAACAACAACAAAAATCACGAGCTCATTCAATCTAAAGTCAATCTCAACTACACCCCCCCTCCCCACATGCCCCAGCCACACACCCTTTCACGCCCACACAACCCGCCACACCCCACACCCTTGCGAACCCTTTCACGCCCGCACGTCCGCCCTACCACACGCCCACACAACCCACCCACATCCCACACCCTTTCACGCCAGCACATCCTCCCACCCACACGTCCACACTACCCCCAACACCCTTTCACGCCCGCACAACCCCCCACACCCCACACCCTTTCACGCCCGCACGCCCGAAACCCTCAGAAGGCGTGTGTCGTGCAGCCGCCTACCGCCCTCGTCCGCCTCCCCAATTTAAACTTTGATCCACAAAGACGGTGTCAAACTGTGC
Source organism: Penaeus japonicus (assembly GCF_977035675.1). Taxonomy (NCBI): domain Eukaryota; kingdom Metazoa; phylum Arthropoda; class Malacostraca; order Decapoda; family Penaeidae; genus Penaeus; species Penaeus japonicus. The sequence goes on from NW_028234405.1 coordinate 36,282,460, forward strand.
CAGAACCACGGACGGAATGAACAAGCGAGTTTGCGTGGGCGGGGAGTGGGCGGGGAGTAGATGGTGTGTGGGTGGGGGAGTAGGTGGGGGAGTGGGTGGGGAA
>NW_028234405.1:36292562-36295062 GCF_977035675.1 Penaeus japonicus
GGGACACTTGTGCTGTACGTGTTGGTATTGCTGAGCGTGTTCTTATTAGGATGATGATTGCACGTTTTGTTATTATGATGTGTGGTAATGTCTAATGACTTAAGAAAAGGGTTGAGGTTGATTTGAGATTAGGTCACTAAATTACAGTGGATTATGATTGCATTGTCCTCCTGTCTCCTTTCCTCTGGCTTTTCCTTTTGTTTCTTTGTTTCTGCCTTCCTCTTGCTTCCTTTCCGTTGCCTTCTTTATGTTTATTTTCCTCTGCCTTCCTCTTGTTTACTATCTTATGCCTTCCTCTTGCTTGCTTTCTTCTGCCTTCATTCTGTTTCCTTTCCTATGCCTTTTTTTTCTCAGCCTTCTTTCCTGTTCCCTTTTCGTCTGCCTTCCTCTTGCTTACCTTTCCACTGCCTTTTCCTTCTGTTTCTTGGTGTTCCCCTTTCTCGCGCTCTCCTTATCTTCCCTTTTTCTGCTTCCTGTTCTTAATCTCTTGCTTCCCTTTCGGCCTCTGTTCTTCCCCTTTCCTTTCAGACACTGTCCAATACACTTAATCCACTTAATTCCTACCCTTTCCTCTTTTTTTTCTTCTCTATCTCTTCTTCCTCTTATTCTTATTCTTCCTCCTCCTCCCTCTACTTTTCTTATTCTTCTTCCTCCTCCTCCTCGTCATCATTATATTCTATCTACCCACCCTTGCTTATTTTCTGCCCTCTTCCCTCTCCCATTCCTTCGCCTTTAAGAGTAGCGGAAACCGAGGCAAGAGAGAGAGAGAGAGAGAAAGAGAGAGAGAGAGGGGGGGGGGGCAGAGAGAGAGAGAGAGAGAGAGAGAGAGAGAGAGAGAGAGAGAGAGAGAGAGAGAGAGAGAGAGAGAGAGAGAGAGGGGGGGGGGGGCAGAGAGAGCGAGAGAGACATACAGAGAGAGGCAGAGAGAGAAAAAGGTGGGGGGGGGGGGTGGGGGGGGGTGCAGAGAGAGAGAGAGAGCAAGAGAGACATACAGAGAGACTTTTTGACGAGTTTATTGAGACAAGTGATTACGTACATCTCAAAAGGATGAGGTAACATAGGTTATCCTCACCCCAATATATATATATATATATATATATGTATATATATATATATATATATATATAATATATGTGTATATATACATACAGGTATATATGTATATATATACATATATATATATATATATATATATATATATAGAGAGAGAGAGAGAGAGAGAGAGAGAGAGAGAGAGAGAGAGAGAGAGAGAGAGAGAGAGAGAAAGAAAGAGAGAAAGAGAGAGAGAGAAGAGAGAGAGAGAGAGAGAGAGAGAGAGAGAGAGAGAGAGGAGAGAGAGAGAGAGAGAAAGAAAGAGAGAAAGAGAGAGAGAGAGAGAGAGAGAGAGAGAGAGAGAGAGAGAGAGAGAGAGAGAGAGAGAGAGAGAGAGAGAGAGTCAACTACAATTATGTGGTCGATGCGAAGTGTTTATACTTCTTTAAATTTTATATTACCTGGTCATTTCTAAACATCCATACAGCTTGTTTGGGGAGTCCAGCTATCTCTTAGTTTCTGTAAATCTGAAGCATGGGACACTGTAAGATATAATGTACAAAGGTATGTGACCTTGGTGACCTACACACCCTGCATGCTTTTTCCTGTTCACCTGTCGAGACACCTAACTCCCAATAGTATATTTACCCTAACCTAATTCTCATGTGCACAGAGTCTTTCCACTTACTCTTGCCCCTCCCATAAATGAAGTCTGTGTTCATTGCTAGATGCATATAGTATTGCAAGGTTTCGCTCGTCTCAATCAATTCGCCTTTCTTAATCTCATCATGTCTAACTGTATCCTCTTGATATTGCTCCTTGCCTGCATAGAGGGAGAGAGAGAGATAGGGGGGTGGGGGCAGAGAGAGAGAGAGAGAGAGAGAGAGAGAGAGAGAGAGAGAGAGAGAGAGAGAGAGAGAGAGAGAGAGAGAGAGAGAGAGAGAGAGATACAGAGAGAGGCAGAGAGAGAGAGAGAGAGAGAGCGAGAGAGCAAAAGAGCGAGCGAGAGAGAGAGAGCGAGAGAGAATGAGAAAAGCGAAAGGTAGCAATTTCCACAATCAACCGGTAACAGGCGGCAGTTGATCGAGCCGGCGATGACACTCGCATTACCGGCAATGACCCTAACTGTGGCTTTGCACTCGAGTACAAAACCCGTATTTATGGGAAGGGGTGTCGACGACTCAACCCTGAACGGCGACGGCGGAGACCCTTGTGATGATGACAGGATCTGTTACTAACCCTTCTCCTTCTGGTTACCCTTCCCTCCCCTTTTTTTTTTTTTTTTTTTTTTTTTTTTTTTTTGGTTGCCTTGGGGAATCTTTTTGCTGGTGGACGAGAGGAGGAGTTATACATACTCTCCCTCTCGTTCTCTCTTCTTTTTTTCTCTCTCGCTCACTCGCTCTCTTTCTTTTTATCTCTGTCTTTATCTTTCTACCTATCTATCCATCTTTCTATCTCATTTCCTTGT
>NW_028234405.1:36300062-36305062 GCF_977035675.1 Penaeus japonicus
AAGGAAAATATAGCGCGAAAGAGAGGATAGTAGAAAGGGAAGTGGAGACGAGGCGAAAGAAAGAAATTCGTCCGACTGACAGTGACTTCACAATTTATCAGTTTTCAGCGTTCAGCATTGTTAATTTTCAAATATTTCCCCCCTCTCCCCCCTCCCCCTCCCATGACTTCTTTTCCCCTCTACCTCCACCTCCCCCACCCTCTCCCTACCCTTCCTACAACCCCTCTATTTCTTATACTTCTGATTGCCTCTTCTTCCCCTCTCTTGGCGTGTTTAACTTCGTTTTATTTGAGTTTCCCCCTTCGCCATATTCTGATTGCGAAGGACGGGCAAAACTGAGAGGAAATAGAGCTTAGAAAACGAGTGCGCGCAGATTGAGCAGAGTTCGAGGAGTGAGGAGACTGGGTAAAATGAGAGGAATGTGGAGAATGAGGCGAATGAATTGACTGAGAGGAAGGAGAAGAACGGGAGACATTTAAGGGAAATCAATTTGTACGCTTCTTTTTTTTTCCATCTCCTTTTCCTATTATTTATTTCTGTTTACCTATTTCTTCCTATCTATTTATCAATCGGTTCATATAAATAAAGCATCAATAACCAAATGCTTCATTATTTCAGAGATAGATATCTTTTATCAACATCCCAATATATATTTAGGTATTCACTAAGTTATAAACTTAAATTCAAGATAATGGTAAGAAAAAAAAAACGATGTACTTTGAATATACATAATTGATAGCAAAAACGTCGGCAGCAAATGGAGAAAATATATATGTATTTATTCATATTTTGAGATCATTTACAAGTACTGTTGAATTCATTGTAACATATATTAATTCTGACTCTATCTCTCCCTAACTCTCTCTCTCTCTCTCTCTCTATCTATCTATCTTTATCTCTCTTTCTGTGTGTGTGTGTGTGTGTATTTGTGTATGTGTACGTGTGTGTGTGTATGAGTGTGTGTGTGTTCATGCTTGATTTTATGCATGTATGCCTGTACGTGGACATTTCAATATGTATTCCTATGCATGCGTTTGCACATATAAGTTTGCATTTCTGTAAATATTTTTGAAAGCACATGTTATAAATGCTTGTGTATCTGTCAAGCCGGGGGCTCATGTATCAGTACTTCAGGCCGCAACAACAACAAAAAAATATGAGTTATGATCCCGAAGAACAATGGACGAAACATGAATGCGGTCGGAAAACAAGACAATGATAGATGTAAGCCGATGACAAATAGACTGGAACTCTTGGGATATGAACGCCCTATTATTTGCCTTCTCTCTCTCTCTCTCTCTCTCTCTCTCTCTCTCTCTCTCTCTTTATGTGTGTGTGTGTGCGCGCGTACGTGTGTGTGCGTGTTTGTGTTTCTTTCTCTCTCTCTGTCTCTCTTACTCTCTGACTCACTCACTCATTCACACTCTCTCTCTCTCTCTCTCTCTCTCCTACCTCCATTAAAGTTCATTACATTGCAACTGATATCAGATGGCCTTGGATCTACGCGTTTCTGCTAAAATATTCAGTTATGAAGCTAAAATGGAGTTATGTTTAGCATGACCTATCGCACAATTAAAAACTCGATCTAATATTGACATGCCATATCACAATGAAAGGTTAGCCGCAATCACGCTGCAACTTCCACGAGAGTATCGCTAATTTATTTTGCTAACGGTAGGTCAAGAAATACAAGTCAGTCTTTTGAGCGAAATGATTCCACATTCTTGAGTACTTTGGTAGAGATGAGAGTGTCCAGTTTTCGTCGAGAGAGTGGGGAGGACGTCACCTCGGCTCTGACTATTGCTGGTGTTATAGGTTCGAGGGAACTACAGGTTAAAGTTGTAATAAAGAGAGTGAGGGTTGTTGTGTTGGTGAACCTTGTGGAACACACGACGTCCTTACAATGCGAGTGATCATTTCCCTGGTTTTTGAACTCTGCAAGGTATTGAGTTTGGTTTTATACCTTGTCTAGTACGACCAGGGAGAAAGATTGGCAGGGTGACCACACCAGTGGAGAATATTCCAACATGTAAAGCATGGAACAACCTCTGCTGTCTAGGAGATTAAGATGCACTGTATCCATGCTCATTCACAAGCTGTTCTTTTATCCATATCCTTTACGTGGCTGATAGATGTGAGCTGATTATCAAACTGCACTCCTAGGATGTTTGTTTTTCTGGTCGAACCGAGCCCTTTCCCTTCAATTTGAATGACAGGCAGAGATACTGGATTCTGTTGACAGAGATTGTAAAATATGTGCTGCATTTAATGCATGTGTAACCTGCCACCGTGGGCCTCATGAGGTAGTAGGTGATAACATATAGGTTATATGATCAACTGTGGTAACGCGGCCATGCCTTCCGCGTGTAAAGGACATTCCATACTAGTGGTCCAATTTCACTGTCCTGTGGCCCACTAGCATTAATGGGGTCAACTACTGGAAGAGTTCTTCAACTGCCAAGTTCAGATGGTTTATGGCCCTGAGAACCAGTGGCTGGCCAGCTACATAACTCTGGATGATTTTTTCCTGTCTTTCTTGGTTAACTTTTGATCGGCACTCATGTATTGTGCCCTCGCTGGTGGAAAATGTCCGAGGATTTCTTTCTATGGCAGGAGTCCTCTTAGTGACTCTTGGATTGGCAGATCTGAACGCTCTGAGGTCGCCTTACAACCTAAGGCAAAGCACCTCGACTACCGTAGTCCCTAAATCTATGCCCAGGGTGTGACGAGTAGTTAGGTTGGGAAAAAATTTTTTTTTTTGATAATTGATGGATTAGTTCTCTGCATTTGTTACGTGAGGGACACATAACGAGGTACGCGAAGGTGTATTTATAGTTGTTAGCGCTTGTTAACGATGGCTTTGCTGCTGGCTAGTCTCCTGCTGTGCAAAAAATGCACATTGATCTTTCCGTGCAGTAGTCAGGTGATCTGAATGCCAATGATGGAAGTGCAATTGTCAAGGCAACAATTCTGCCAAGAAAGGTTAGAACACTAACAACAGCACCCCTATTACTCGTAACATCATGGGTGGAGGTGCCGAGGAATTTCAAAAGAGAATCCTTGCGCACCAACTGAGCTTCCAGGTTACGAAGGATCTGTGACTTCTAGCTACAGGTCTCTTTAATAACAGAACATCGATAGCAACAGACTTTTGTGTGGTCTTAGTAGCCTCTCTGACACCGATTGCATGCACCGTTTTATACGGAATGCTAACAGCAAGGCGTATCTTTTGCACCTCTATGAAGGTGACCTGATTGATATCTCCGATGCACTGGGATTGGCAGAAATTGGGTCAGTTCGAGTGGGAGCAGTTAACCTTGCCCTTGTTAGCAGTTGACTTGCAACAAACAGCATACCACTCACGTTGCGGTCAGGCAGAGTCCTCTGGTCGTGCAATCCGAGTCTACGGACCATAAATGCTTTGCATGTTTGCGTTGAATTTAACCTGAACTATATACACTCGCACGCAATTAATCCAAAGACGAACCATTAAAAACTCTATAGCTAAAAGAGGTTACGGTTTATTACTGTACTATAATAAAAAGACAAGTATAATCAAGGGATCATATAAAAGTCAGACAATAGTGCAATACACAAACACATACCATTACTAAAACTCTGAGCTGTTGCTAAGAGGAATCACAGCATATTGTTGAAAAAGGACTGAAGATCACGTAAAATTAGAGAGTCACATACGTAGGAGTCAGGCAGTAGTGAACCACACAAAAACACCACATTCACACTATAATCAAACAGCTAAGGGGAATCAGAGAATAACACTACACCATAATTAAAATCCGTGCATAAACTATAAAAGATAATCATAGATCATGCGCAACACATATACAGCAAATGACATTACAAATAAATAGAGCGTAACAGTTTTTTTTTAAGATAAAACAGACAACAAATGATAAATAAAGCCACCGACATTAAAATCCAATTGCTAGAATACCTTGTCTAAGCCCCACGTGCACTTGAGGCCGCGGGTTTTAACTTCCTCTTGGCCACGGGTCCTGAGGTTGACACTTGAGTTAAGGAAAAGCCAAGCCTTGTAAAATGCCTTTGAGAAAGACGATAGAGCTCCTCTCCCTTAAGGATATTGCACGTATGCCCTCATGCTAGGGCTCGGTTGCTTTGTGGGCAGGGATTTCGCTCTTTCTCTTTCTCTCTCTATTTATTTTTTCTCTTCCTTTTTCTCCTCCTCTTTGTCTTTGTCTCTCTCTCTCTCTCTTTCTCCCTTTCTTTATTTCTTTTCCTCTTTATCTCTCTCTCTCTCTCTCTCTCTCTCTCTCTCTCTCTCTCTCTCTCTCTCTCTCTCTCTCTCCCTCCCTCCCTCCCTCCTTCCTCCCTCCCTCTCTCTGTCTCTCTCTCATACACACCCCCACACACCCACTCACTCACTCACACACCCACTCACCCATCCAATCATCCCTTCACTCTCACTCACTCACTCACTCTCTCACTCACTCCCTTTCCACCTATCTCTCCATCTATCAGAAAAATGTCAACACATATCTCACGGCTCGTTAATTCATCGTACAGTTCAAAACGACCGTTATTTCTTTCATGCTGAGACTTTTAGGCCTACCACCCCGTCCTCTTCATTATTGTGATGAATTGATGCCGTTTCTATTTTCTCATCGCTCGTGTTTTCTTATTTTTTATCAATTGTTGTCATTATTTTGATTATTTTCTTCTTCGAATTGAGGAAATGACAACGCGCGAGCATTTCCAAATCAGCTGATGTGTCAGATGTGTTTACGTTGTTGGTTTTCATTCATGTTTTTTTCTATTCGTGTTTTTGTTTATTTGTTTATCAATCTAGTTTCTCTCTATATATATGCTTAGCCATTCGTTCCCTTTGTTATATGTTTTTTATTCTTTTAATTTGACATAATAATAAACTAATACATAATATGATATTAACGAATAAATATGATATTGATAAGGATAATAATGCTAGAATGATAATCATCCCATTAACAATAATAATAGCA